>NC_136518.1:26211239-26521239 GCF_053919585.1 Euprymna scolopes
TTGACGGAATTAAAGAGCACTAAGAGCAATTCGAATTTGACAAGAATTAAGAAAAAAACGATTAAAAGGAAGATTTTAATCTGTATATACGGCGTTTAAAAGGGACTAAAAATTGCACAACGAGGGAACAAAAAAAAAACGAAGGAAAATGGATCAAAGTTCCCCAACGAGATATAACGTGTTTTGTTTTGCCGACATAAAGTTTTCGAACCGCAATATAGACAGACTTCAGAATCTTTTAATGATTTTTGTGAGCTTGCTTTGCGTCATACTTCAAACCACTCTATTTTATATTTATCGGCATAACATGGATTGATAACTAAATGCTGACCAATAGCAGAGCCCAAAGCTATAGACAAGGGACTTTGTGTCAATTTTTAGTCTCTTTTAAACGCCGTATATACAGATTATCTTCCCTTTAATGGTTGTTTTTATTTCTTAATCCTTGAGACGTCCGAATTCACTTAGTGCTCTTTAATTTCGTCAATAATATTGTTTTGTATGCTACCGATTTTCTCTTGAAGAGATGATAGATGAAAGCGTTCTCGAGAAATTTCCGCATATTTTATTTAAATCTATATATAAGTTTTGTACCTCCAAACATATATATATATATATGTGTATATATATATATATATGTGTGTGTGTGTGTGTGTGTGTGTGTGTGTGTGTGTGTGTGTGTGTGTGTGTGTGTGTGTGTGTGTGTATCAGATTCTAGATGGTGAAGGGGAAGTAACTTCATCGCCAACAAAATTCGAACTTTGTTCGCTCGTTAATTTCAATGCATATCAGATTAAATTCGTTAATTTCAATGCATATCAGATTAAATTCTGCCATCAAAGAGTTTAAAGCTTCGCAAAAGAACAGACTGGTGTTTGTTTATGATAAGAGAAGTTATTTACTCTTTAACTCATTTGGATTATCTAAAAAAAACATTTAATTGGTTGAATCTGAAATCAGGATTTCTAGAACTGCTTTTATACGTTTGGATACTGTTTATTAGGTAGAGTAGTCGTAAAACTATTTGCAAGATAAACGACGTTATACTTGGAAAAGTAGATAGTGTTAATAGCAGGGAGAGAAACATGACGTATGACTATTCAAATCCAATCAGTGTCATCGAAATCGGTCATTGTGCAACAATAAAACTAAAAAGATATTGTGGGTGCCAGTCATATTTATGATCATCGCGGTTACCTTGTGTTTTGGGTTGTGTTAAAGGTGAATAATGATAGAAGATAAAGAAAAGGGTTTTAAAAAATGAGAAGTGACAAATAGATAAAAGAAAGAAAATAATAAAGAAACTAAAAAAACGACAAATAAATGACAACGAATGGATCAAAGGTTGTAAAAGGAACAGGAAGGAGCGCAAGGGTAAAATAATGTAAACAGAAGAAAAGTCCGAAATACGACGAGGAAATTAGACGTTAATAGCGACAAAAGAATAAAATGATATCGTAAAAAAGATAGCGCGAAAAAGTTAAATCCGAGAAAGACTAAAAGTAAAGAAAAGGGTGAAAAAAATTTTAAAAAATTAAAGCAATGTATGAATAAATGGAATTTCTAGAATGACAGAAAGACAAAATAAACGAAACAGCGAAAAAGGACCTTCAAGTGAAATAAATTATGGTATGGAAATGAAATAAAGAATCAACCAACGATCATCTAAAGCAAGAACTACACTAATATTGCCGGTTCAAAATTTAAAAGATGCTGATTTGATATGTTCCATTGTGTATGATTTGTTTCACACGTAGTGTTGAAGGAAAGTGTCGGTTCATACTTTTCTTAATGCATAAAATAAAGAGAAAGTACAACTTACTAAAGCAGGTTTTATAGTACGCGACAGTATGCGTAAAGCTAAGCAAACACAGATGCATCGTTTGTTTTATCGTTGACTGATCTGTTCATTTTAGGTTATTAAGGTTTAGACATGACAAACCAATTATTTGTGTTTGTTAAAACCTACTAGACATACAATACTTTCTTCGAACTCAAAAATTGTGGTTAATATTCTATAAAACTCAGCACATGGAGATAGTCGTGCATTTAGTAGTGCCACCTTAGAAATATCCCACAATGCAATCTAGACAAGTTCAGTAGAACAACTCATATTTATCCAGAATTAATCAAAGTATTCAAATTAAGAATTCAAAAAGAACGATTCGGAAAACTACCAGGATAATTTTTTGCTGTGAAAATTTTAGAAACATTTTTTCTACTTTCGTCAACCACACAAAATTAATGAAACACTGAAAGAAATTAATGCTGTATAATGAAAAACTGAAAGAAATTAAGGCTGTATAATGAAAAACTGAAAGAAATTAATGCTATATAATGAAAAACTGAAAGCAATTAATGCTATATAATGAAAAACTGAAAGAAATTAATGCTATATAATGAAAAACTGAAAGAAATTAATGCTATATAATGAAAAACTAAAAGAAATTAATGCTATATAATGAAAAACTGAAAGAAATTAAGGCTGTATAATGAAAAACTGAAAGAAATTAATGCTATATAATGAAAAACTGAAAGAAATTAATGCTATATAATGAAAAACTGAAAGAAGTTAATGCTGTATCATGAAAAACTAAAAGAAATTAATGCTATATAATGAAAAACTGAAAGAAATTAATGCTATATAATGAAAAACTGAAAAAAATTAAGGCTGTATAATGAAAAACTGAAAGAAATTAATGCTATATAATGAAAAACTGAAAGAAATTAATGCTATATAAAGAAAAACTGAAAGAAATTAATGCTGTATAATGAAAAACTGAAAGAAATTAATGCTATATAATGAAAAACTGAAAGAAATTAATGCTATATAATGAAAACCTAAATGAAATTAATGCTATATAATGAAAAACTGAAAGAAAGTAATGCTATAAAATGAAAAACTGAAATCAATTAATGCTATATAATGAAAAACTATAAGAAATTAATGCTATATAATGAAAAACTGAAAGAAGTTAATGCTATATAATGAAAAACTAAAAGAAATTAATGCTATATAATGAAAAACTGAAAGAAATTAATGCTATATAATGAAAAACTGAAAGAAATTAATGCTATATAATGAAAAACTGAAAGAAATGAATGCTATATAATGAAATACGGAAAGAAATTAATGCTGCATAATAAAAAACTGAAAGAAATTAATGTTATATAATGAAAAACTGAAAGAATTTAATGCTATATAATGAAAAACTGAAAGAAATTAATGCTATATAATGAAAAACTGAAAGAAATTAATGCTATATAATGAAAAACTGAAAGAAATTAATGCTATATAATGAAAAACTGAAAGAAATTAATGTTATATAATGAAAAACTGAAAGAAATTAATGCTATATAATGAAAAACTGAAAGAAATTAATGCTATATAATGAAAAACTGAAAGAAATTAATGCTATATAATGAAAAACTGAAAGAAATATATGCTATATAATGAAAAACTGAAAGATATTAATGCTATATAATGTAAAACTAAAAGAAATTAATGCTATATAATGAAAAACTGAAAGAAATTAATGCTGTATAATGAAAAACTGAAAGAAATTAATGCTATATAATGAAAAACTGAACGAAATGTATGCTATATAATGAAAAACTGAAAGAAATTAATGCTATATAATGAAAAACTGAAAGAAATTAATGCTATATAATGAAAAACTGAAAGACATTAATGCTGTATAATGCAAAACTGAAAGAAATTAATACTGTATAATGAAAAACTGAAAGAAATTAATGCTGTATAATGAAAAACTGAAAGAAATTAATGCTGTATAATGAAAAACTGAAAGAAATTAGTGCTATATAATGAAAAACTGAAAGTAATTAATGCTATTTAATGAAAAACTAAAAAAATTAATGTTATATAATGAAAAACTGAAAGAAATTAATGCTATATAATGAAAAACTGAAAGAAATTAATGCTATATAATGAAAAACTTAAAGAAATTAATGCTATATAATGAAAAACTAAAAGAAATTTATGTTATATAATGAAAAACTGAAAGAAATTAATGCTATATAATGAAAAACTGAAAGAAATTAATTCTATATAATGAAAACCTGAAAGAAAGTAATGCTATATAATGAAAAACTGTAAGACATTAATGCTATTTAATGAAAAACTGAAAGAAATTAATGCTATATAATGAAAAACTGAAAGAAATTGATGCTATATAATGAAAAACTTAAAGCAATTACTGCTGTATAATGAAAAACTGAAAGAAATTAATGCTATATAATGAAAAACTGAAAGAAATTAATGCTATATAATGAAAAACTTAAAGAAATTATGCTGTATAATGAAAAACTGAAAGAAATCAATGCTATATAATGAAAAACTGAAAGAAATTAATGCTATATAATGAAAAACTGAAAGAAAGTAATGCTATATAATTAAAAACTGTAAGAAATTAATGCTATATAAGAAAAAACTGAAAGAAATTAATGCTGTATAATGAAAAACTGAAAAAAATTAATGCTATATAATGAAAAACTGAAAGAAATTAATGCTACATAATGAAAAACTGAAAGAAATGTATGCTATATAATGAAAAACTAAAAGAAATTAATGCTATATAATGAAAAACTGAAAGAAATTAATGCTATATAATAAAAAACTAAAAGAAATTAATGCTGTATAATGCAAAACTGAAAGAAATTAATACTGTATAATGAAAAACTGAAAGAAATTAATGCTATATAATGAAAAACTGAAAGAAATTAATGCTGTATAATGAAAAACTGAAAGAAATTAGTGCTATATAATGAAAACTGAAAGTAATTAATGCTATTTAATGAAAAACTTAAAGAAATTAATGTTATATAATGAAAAACTGAAAGAAATTAATGCTATATAATGAAAAACTGAAAGAAATTAATGCTATATAATGAAAAACTGAAAGAAATTAATGCTATATAATGAAAAACTGTAAGACATTAATGCTATTTAATGAAAAACTGAAAGAAATTAATGCTGTATAATGAAAAACTGAAAGAAATTTATGCTATATAATGAAAAACTGAAAGAAATTAATGCTATATAATGAAAAACTGAAAGAAATTAATGCTATATAATGAAAAACTTAAAGAAATTAATGCTGTATAATGAAAAACTGAAAGAAATTAATGCTATATAATGAAAAACTGAAAGAAATTAATGCTATACAATGAAAAACTGAAAGAAATTAATGCTATATAATGAAAAATTGAAAGAAATTAATGCTATATAATGAAAAACTGAAAAAAATTAATGCTATATCATGAAAAACTGAAAGAAATTAATGCTACATAATAAAAAACTGAAAGAAATGTATGCTATATAATGAAAAACTAAAAGAAATTAATGCTATATAATGAAAAACTGAAAGAAATTAATGCTATATAATGAAAAACTAAAAGAAATTAATGCTGTATAATGCAAAACTGAAAGAAATTAATACTGTATAATAAAAAACTGAAAGAAATTAATGCTGTATAATGAAAAACTGAAAGAAATTAATGCTGTATAATGAAAAACTGAAAGAAATTAGTGCTATATAATGAAAAACTGAAAGTAATTAATGCTATTTAATGAAAAACTAAAAGAAATTAATGTTATATAATGAAAAACTGAAAGAAATTAATGCTATATAATGAAAAACTGAAAGAAATTAATGCTATATAATGAAAAACTGAAAGAAATTTATGCTATATAATGAAAAACTGAAAGAAATTAATGCTGTATAATGAAAAACTGAAAGAAAGTAATGCTATATAATGAAAAACTGAAAGAAATTAATGCTATATAATGAAAAACTTAAAGAAATTAATGCTGTATAATGAAAAACTGAAAGAAATTAATGCTATATAATGAAAAACTGAAAGAAATTAATGCTATATAATGAAAAACTGAAAGAAATTAATGCTATATAATGAAAAACTGAAAGAAATTAATGCTATATAATGAAAAAATGAAAGACAGTAATGCTGTATAATGAAATACTGAAAGAAATTAATGCTATATAATGAAAAACTGAAAGAAATTAATGCTATATAATGAAAAACTGAAAGAAATTAATGCTGTATAATGAACAACTGAAAGAAATTAATGCTATATAATAGAAACTGAAAGAAATTAATGCTATATAATGAAAAACTGAAAGAAATTAATGCTGTATAATGAAAAACTGAAAGAAATTAATGCTGTATAATGAAAAACTGAAAGAAATTAATGCTATATAATGAAAACCTGGAAGAAATTAATGCTATATAATGAAACTGAAAGAAATTAATGCTATATAATGAAAAACTGAAAGTAATTAATACTATATAATGAAAAACTAAAATAAATTAATGCTATATAATGAAAAACTGAAAGAAATTAATGCTATATAATGAAAAACTGAAAGAAATTAATGCTATATAATGAAAAACTGAAAGAAATTAATGCTGTATAATGAAAAACTGAAAGAAATTAATGCTATATAATGAAAAACTGAAAGAAATTAATGCTATATAATGAAAAACTGAAAGAAATTAATGCTGTATAATGAAAAACTGAAAGAAATTTATGCTATATAATGAAAAACTGAAAGAAAGTAATGCTATATAATGAAAAACTGAAAGAAATTAATGCTATATAATGAAAAACTGAAACAAAATAATGCTATATAATGAAAAACTGAAAGAAAGTAATGCTATATAATTAAGAAAGTTGGATAGATTCACATTAAACCACAAGCAACATCGACGCTCCCTGATACTAATATATACGATTAAATGCAGTTAATGATTTGAAATCCCTGAAGCAACTTATATAAAAATAGTATAGCATTAATAAAATCATATGTAACATATCTGCTGCCGCCGTAAATATAAATAAAAGCTACTTCAAAATAAAAATACTAAATAAATGAAATAAAATAACGACTAGATTTAATTGAAACAAATTTTTGAAAAAGAAATAAATTATTAATAGTGTCTACATAAATTGCAACAAATTTAAACGAAATAAATAAAATAAAATCATATATATATATATATATATATATATATATATATATATTGATAGGATAGCTTGTAAGGTAGAGCTGCTGAACATCTACAGAATGCCAACATCGATATATTACACATGGCTGAGCCCCCTGTGGAATTTCCACAGGTCCAGCTAGTCTATATATTGATACGATAGCTAGTTTGTTATTTTGTGTATCACACGTATATCTTTTTTTTTCAAGTAAATGTCGTTTAACTGTTATAGCCTTCCATTTCTTGGAATAAATAAATATACCAAGAATTCTTATACGTTTTGGTTTCGGTTTCGATTATAGCCGATGGCACTCAAGTCATTTTTGAAAAATAATTTTCCAAGAATTATTCATAAGTTTTAGTTTCGGTTTTGATTATAGCTGAAGGAACTCATTACATACATATGCATATATTTTTTATCTTCCCAAGTTTTGTTTTCGGTTTTGATTCAAGCTAATGCACCAAAGTCATATTGATATTTTTTTTATTTTGGAAATCGCAACTTATAATATATAATAATCGAAAGAAAATTGACCCTATAATAATGTATACGAATTCAGCATAAATTAAAATATCATATTTAAGTGTATTTTACGGTCGAGCTACGATGGGCGTCCCTGCTAGCTTAGATAAAAAAAAAATTATCAGTTTTAACAAAAGAGCTAGAATAATTACAGGGCGTGTCCATTTACACAGATTGCCAACATAAATAAGCATATAAAAGACTCTTACCTGGAATGTTCACGGGTCCCCACTTGTTTATTTAATAAATTTTTACTTACAATATTCTCAATTTATTTAACGTTTCATTATAAATGAGAAATAAAAAAAACAATATGGCTGTCGTATGGCCATATAGACGAGCAGGTATAAAGAAAGGAAGAGAGAAAGAAGCGGAAAGAAAAGCAACCTCTATAATACGACTGCAAAAGTAGTTATACAGTAATTTCACATTAGTGTAAATTGTTACATATTATTAGGGCTATGACAACAGCATATTCTTACCATTGTTTTGACTCTCGACTATATGTGTGACACAGTTAATCAACCAAGAACCACATCACTCTGTATAGAAGCATGTAAGATATCAACGGATACACACTGGAGAGTCAAAACAATGAAAAACATATGCTATTGTCGTAGCCGTACATATTATACGAAAGTGAAAGCGAAATATCTTCCAATAAATGTTTATGTACTTTAAGTAATTTACTTTTATTTTAACGCATTTAAATAATTTTGTTTTTTTATGTTAATTACATTTGCAGGTAATTTTAGAACCTGAACGATTAGCGCTTCTTTTCGTACGTGTTTCTTATTACACGTGTTTTTTTATTACACGTGTTTTTATTGTATTATTATATGACGATGAGACGTTTGTATGCAGTGAATAATATGTTAGTGTTTTCCATTTCTCATCACTTATACTTTTGCATCATCCTGGATATTCCTTACATAAAATGTATTATTAGAGGTACACATATCTTATACAGATTATTATCAGTGATCAATGAGAATGTCAATCAAATTTAATACATTTCCCCAGATTCTAAGGGAGCGGAAACCGTGGAACGTGCTATGCTATATGCAAATTCTATCACATGACATTTCGGATCAATGTAGACATTATTAAGAGAAAAACTGTGAATCCACAATTTGTATGAGTGAATAGCAACTTGTGCTTTACTATTTCATACACTTGATCATTCACGATATGTATTGAGCTACGATTTTAAATAACCAATAAAAGGGTGGATAAAAAGCGACAAAAGCAAACCAACCGTAATGTTCTGGAGCCATGCGCTTCTGACTTAACTTAACAACATGTCCCACGATATACGACGTCCGTATAAGCATATTGAAGTTCATCTTTGAGCAGGAAAAGACGAGGAACAAATATTGAATTAGTTGAAGACGCTTTTGCTTTGCCTTCCCAACTATTGATTAAACACTCACCCCATAATCTTGAAATGTTTGCAAATCAACCTCTCCATCTATCCAGACGAATATAGCTATGTCCATGCTAGTGTCCACCATTGACAAAAGGTCAAACAAGTGGTCATTAATCCCGCTTGTTAGTCGACATCAACTTTGTGCAAGTTCCCATTGATCGTCGTCAGAATACTTCAAGTTATGAGATGAAGGCCTTCAAGAGCAGAGAAGCAGGAGAACTGCCATCTATCATTGGTTCGGCTTAATTAGATCACTCAAAACTTCATGTTATAGATATCGTTTACGCAGGAAAAAAAGAAATAAATACATATGTACACATATGTGTATATGCATATATATATATATGTATATATATATATATATATATATATCTTTAGTTTATATAAATGTATGTCCAATACTACGAGTTCAATCTTTAATTGCTACTTTCTAAATGTAGCGAATAAATCGATATAACTAGACGTGGATGCAAGAATCCATAGAAATGCGTATGATGCTTTTATCGACATTTTTACTCCAGCGTATATTCTAGCAAATCTGGGCCTTTTCATCATCAAATATATGATAGAAAACGTCTTACTAAAAAAGATTCAGAAACAAGTCTTTATCTTCAATTTATAGAGACTGATTTTATAAACAGTTGTGTTTTTAATTGCAAATAACTCAAAAGCTTCCTCTTTAAAATAGCACTGCTTTATTTTAATAAAATTTCTACCAGCGTTTTCGAATTCTATGCGTCGTTAGATTCTTTTGCCCCTTCAGTTTCCTCTTTTTGAATCTTAACATATTAAAATCTGGTTTTCTTAATGATTTTTTCAAATCGGTGAAAAGAAAAAATCACTCGAAGTAGAATTAGGTGAATGAAGAGGCTTTTCCCGTGCAGTTTTTTCTTCTACCATTTTTTTCTTCCATTTTTTTCTTCTTCCATTTTTTTCTTCGATTGTGTTTTTCTTCTTCTATTGTGTTTTTTCTTTCATTTGTTTCTTCTTCCATTTTTTCTTCTTCAATTGTTTTTTTTTCTTCCATTTTTTTCTTCCATTGTTTTTTCTACCATTTTTACTTACATTGTTTTTTCTTCCATTTTTTCTTCCATTGTTTTTTTCTGCTTCCATTGTTTTTTTCTGCTTCCATTGTTTTTTCTTCCCTTTGTTTCTTCCATTGTTTGTTCTACCATTGATTTTTTTCTTCTTCCATTTTTTCTTGTTCCATTTTTTCTATTTATTTCTTCCCTTGTTTTCTTCTTCCATTGTTTATTTTTTCTTCCATTTTTTTTCTTCTTCTATTGTTCTTTTTCTTCCATTTTTTCTTCCATTGTTTTTTCTTCCGTTGTTTTTTTCTTCGCCATTGTTTTTTTTTCTTCCATTGTTTTTTTTGTCTACTATTTTCTTCCATTGTTTTTTCTTCTTCCATTTTCTTCCATTGTTTTTTTCTTCTTCCATTGTTTTTTTCTTCCATTGTTTTTTTCTTCTTCCATTGTTTTTTTCTTCCATTGTTTTTTTTCGTCGTCCATTTTCTCCCATTGTTTTTTTTTCTTCCTTTGGTTTTTTCTTCCATTGATTTTTTTCTTCCATTGTTTTTTTTTCTTCCATTGTTTTTTTTCTTCCATTGTTTTTCTTTTCTTCTTCCATTGTCGGGTTTTTATCGAATAGTTTTGGGGGAAATCATTTGAGATGACGTTTCATAATTTTTGTATTCATTCTTCAGCGGAGTTTTATCCTTATCTCCGTATTTCTTGTTTTTTTTTTAGCAGAATAGAAGGCCAGAGGATGAGTCTGCCGAAACCTGGTAAAGCAACAACTATGAAGATGAGGATAACAGTTAGCAAAAATACACAAATAATGAAGCCTCATCTCAATATATTCCAAAATACAAAAAATATCAAAAAATATTTCATTCTGTAAAAAATATCAGCTCTCTTTTTTATATGATACCTTTTTATTTTAATAGACATCAAACTATTTAAATAAAAATCCTTTGGAAGCCAACACATATTCAAATCAAGCAATATTATTAACACTTCCCTTTTTGCGAGATCCTTGTTTTTCATTTTTACTTTCACTGCTTACTTTACGTTCATCTGATTCCGCCGCGCACCAGATCACTCATGGATTGTGAAAAGATGGATTAACAATACGTGATAGATAAACGTTATAAGAATTCAATAAAATAACAGGTTTTACAGCCATTTTTACATCAGACTCATAACTTACCAAGGACTGAAGACTACTCGAGGATAAGGATTAATACGTGTACAGTAGTCACTGATGCAACAGTATAGTGGCGACAATACGGTAAAAATAGAGATGACGGACTCAACAGGAATTTGTTTACATAGAACTTGAAGCCAACTATATTGTAGTAAGCTGGAAAGCAGGCCAGCGAAACAGAGTTCTACAGTGGACCGTCTTAGAAAAGAAGCTTTGTATATAAAATTTGTGTTTAATTTAGGCACAGATAGAGAGTGGCGGGAACTGTTGTTGTTTTTTTTGTGTGAAAATTTGAACAAGATTGAAGCTTAGACGAGCACTTGCCATAAAAATTGATAGCGCAGAGACAGGCTCGCAACGCCTCTTCTTTCAGGGAAGAAAAACGGCACTACGATTCCAAACCGATTTTGAACTTTGCCAAGGCAGGATACATGACTCCAAGCAGCTTCCGCCCAGATATGGCAACAATAATCTATTTCATGATATATTCGACTATTATACAAGGAGAGGTACATTCTTATACAAGGAGAGGTACGGCCCAACACAAAATCACAGCTATTTTCTCTTCTTTGTCAAAATATCGTTCAAGAAATGTAAGGTCTAAAGGATAAAATTGGGGAGAAAACTTAAGCAATAATCTCCCTCACAAAGTTGTTTTTGGTTGATAATGCACATGGTAAACTGAAATCATTTTGAAAACAGGTGTGCACACTTTTTGACGTCCTTTTAAAATTTCGTAAAATTATCTGCCATTAATATCATTTTCTGTCACTAATAAATAAACTAATTTCAAATGATCTAGAGTTAAAATATATGCAAAAGAAATCTGAAAAAGAAATATCTTTCCTTCATTCGTTACATTAATTTAATGACGTATACTGATGAAAATACGATAGTTTAATTTCACATATATTTAATTTTCATATTTGCTTTTTTATATGAACATGAACGACAAAACTCGGCCAATGTAACTAGGCACTGTCAAGCCAGCGCAATTAAATTATAAATATACGGTAATGAATATAGAAAAAAGGAGAAGGGGACTTCGCTTGTCAACAATGTGTTTCTCTGTTTCATTAATGTTTCTCATATTATAAATGTCAATATTGATAAGCACTCATAAAATGTACAGATATTTTTTCGCGATCGGTTGGCAGATAAACGTGTCATGCTGACTCAAAAATTTCTATGCGAGTCAAAATATGATAGAAATAAACATCGCGATGTTAAGATAATTATTAGGGGACAGGGGAGTAAAATGTTGTGGATCCTGCCGTATTTGCCATAAGATAATATCAGGAGTTGAATTATTGTCGGGGATATCTTTAAAAATAGATTGAAAAAAACTTGAAACGTTAGAGAAAAAAAAACGTTGAAATTGAAACGAGGCAAAAACATGGAGATTTATAACAACTTGATATTCATTAGTTAATATATCCATAAACATTGTGATGTGCAGATTCCGCAGTCATCCATTAATAAATTATGTTTCACATCAGAGTTGGAATTTGCAAAAGTAACCGTTATCAGGTTATCCCATCATTTTTGTCGGGATTTGAATTCGTTCAAAGTTATTCAAGCTGGATATGTCTAATTGAACTAAATACCATTATAAATTATAGTTCAACACATTTGATTTTACTTTACATCTATTATTACGTATTGAAGGTTCATTAATACATTTATTATTATGTATTGAAGTGTCATTAATACATTTATTATTATGTATTGAAGTGTCAGTTTGATGTGTATCCCCATGGATCTTCGCGAGTCTCAAATGCAAAGTATAGTCGAAACAATTCGAAATATTCACACATATTACGAAGATATAAAGATGTGCAGATGTTTTTTTTTAACTCAGAAATAAAATTGTACTTTTAAATGGTCACTAAATATAAAGTCCAACTAATTTTGATTAGGGGAGCGTTGTTGCATCACTTAAAATATACAGAAGTTATAAATAAGTTATGTAGTCTTTCTTAAACCACCATTATGCTCAGCAAGTCGTTAATAAAACATGTTAAAAACAATTTGAAAATGACATAGCAACATATTTAATTTGAAAAAGAAACACTAGATAAGTGGATAGTCCTTAATCCGCGGGGTTTCGAAGAAATACTTTCCTTCTCATCGGAGCGTAGGATTTAGCAAAATGCAAGATCGGATTTTGCTTGCAAAATTCTTTGATGAAACTACAAGTAAGTCATAGATCTTACTTGATAACAAAAAGTGAAGCAGAGGGAATAGGGTGAGGAAAAAAGGGATTTCACGTGAATTGATAGTCTGGTGAAAGGTAAATTATCCAATGACGGTAAAATCCAAAAATGCAGAATCCAAGAAAGTTGATTAAATTTCCTTTCGCACAAGTAAAATCCAAGGGAATTGCGTAATTGGAAGATGATCCAAAATAATCAAAAAGGCAGAAATCCGTGGAATAATTCACAAATGGGTACAAGGAAATGTGAATAAATTCCAATAATATTATTAAAAGAAAGATAAGATGTGCGTAAAAAATGAAAGAAATTTAAAACTCGACTGTCGAGGTAAGGCTAAATTAAGAAAAATGAGTAAAGAAGAGGAATAAAATTGAATGATGAATGAATTAATTTTAAAATAGAAGAGCCAATGCAAAAATGGCCCAGACAAGATGACGTTAAAAGGGGCCAAAATTTAGAGCAAAACAGGGGTCAACTGAAATGTGCTTATTACTTAAGAATTAAATTATCAGCAAGAATTATTAAAAGACACCAGATGAAATGAGAAGAAAGATAAAATAAATACATACACATGTATATACATATATACATACATACATATATTTGAATGCACACAATTACACATATACATATATATATATATACACAACAAACACACTCACACACACGCATACATACATATAAGTAAATAGATGAATAAATGAATAAAGAGTTTTTAAAAAAATTAAATGGCCGGTATCTTCAAATTCCGGATAAAGCAAGTAAGTATGTAAGTAAATGCATATAGTAAAATATAAGTAAATAAACATGCAGGATATGAATGGGTAGGTGGATTGATATATTTGATAGATAGGAATATTTAAACACTAAAACGGAAATTGCAGATGAACAACCGGCCAAACAAGGAAGAAATAAAGAATTACAATAAAAAATTATTAAGTTATAAAGTATTAAGAAAGTATGTAGACAAAGCGATAATGTTACAGAATATATATATATATATATATATATATATATATATATATATATATATATATATATATGAAAGGATAAATTAATAGCTATGTAATTTCAAATTTACCATAATTAAATTTGGACTTATGTTTACAGAAAAAGATCAGTTCGTTTTTAGAGTTTATTATATTGTTACTTTGAGAGGAAGTAATTATAGTTATAGCTTCTGTTGTGCAGAGGCAACATGACTTAGAGCATGGAGTATAAGACTTAACTTTTTTAGGATAGTCCATTTAATTGAGAAGGGGGTATTGTTAGAATTATTTTTTTTTAAATTAAAGTGGTAAGGGAAGTTCCTTGGTTATTATTAGAATTTTGGGTTGTTAAAAGAAGAAACGTAGTTTGATGTTTTTTTCTTAATTAATGTTGAAGTAGCGCCGATATATGTATACACTTTATTAAAAGCTCGAGGTCGGAAATTAATATTAATTTGCTGATTTGTATTAGGGAAATAGTTTGAATTTTGTCCATTGTGTTGAACAAAGGGCGGGACAATGATTGTACGAGGACTGTGTTGCAGGGGATAATGAGTGTTGTTAGTGTTAGGATGGTTGTTAGGAGAAATTATTATTATTATTATTATTATTATTATCATCATCATCATCATCATCATTATTATTATTGCGATTGTAGATGGAGGGGCTGCGTACTGGTATATTGGATTAGTAACAATATCAGATGGAGGATGGGAAGAAGGATAACTTGAAGACAAAATATTAGTGTCTGCTACGGGGGATTGCGTGGGAGCTCTGTAATTGTGCAAGAATATATAACATCTTTATGGATGCAATCATTATTAAGTGGGCAAAGATGTTTGTTATTATAATTACAGTTAGTTTTGGGTTTAATTGTGAAAGGGATTTTTTGTGTTGATTTAAGTTTTTTTCTTATTAGATGTTAAGATTCTTTGTGCTAAATTAGACATAGTTGATTAAGAAATCCTTATTGAGTTTTTATTGAAAATAGAACTATATCTATGTGGGTATTTTAAAGAGTTTTGCACAATGTTGAAGAAGAGGTATATTAGTTTTGAAATTTACGCTCAATGGACGATTAAACCTTCTCCTGATGCGACTGGGTAGGTAAGAGGTATTACAATTAGTATTTTGGTTTGGATTATATATGTAGACTGGTTCATTGCTATTGAAAGCGGCAGATCTTATTTTTTGAACTGGTTTCTTGCGAGTCATATTGTGTATGATTACAGATTTAAGGCGGTCAGCAGGAGGAGCATAATTGTTGTATTTAATCTTTTCATTGTGTCCTGAGTTCCTTTAGGCATTATTGAAGAAAGTAGCATTTTTGATTAAAAGTTTTTTTTAATCGGCAGAAAGAGAAGAAATTCTTCTAGAGACGGATGGTACTATAGATTTTATAATTGAGTTCGGGTGGTTAGAAGATTTATGGACGTATAAAAACTTAAGGTTGGGTTTATGATAGGGGCTATGAGTTTCGGTGTTAAGATTAAGTGTAACGTCTAAAAAATTTGAAGTTTTTTGTTCGGTTCGATAATTATAGAAAGGCCAAAGTTATTAAAGAAGTTATGTAATTTTTTAATTGTTTTGTTGTACTCTCTTCGTCTGGCTGTTGTAGTGAAAAGGGCATCGTCTCTATAAAGGCCCCTTGGATATGTTTAAAGTGGTATTTCAGTTCTTTCAGTAAGAAGAGCACCACTAAATCCGTAACTTTGCAGAGTCAGAAGCACCAATCAAGATCTCAAAATTATTAGGTGTGTCCTTTCTAGTCCAAAACTTATTGTTAAATTGTATAAAGAACTTTCTCCCTAGGAGAATTAATTTAATTTCTAAATTACTTAAGTCAGATTTCTTTTAGCACAGATTAGAGCCTTATTTGAAAGGACCGGAGAAATTGATTGATAATAATTCTGAATGTCAAATGTAAAGGAGGTGTTTATTTTTAAGGGAGACAAACCAATTAATTACGGAATCTGAATTTAGCCAAAGAGAGAAACTAACTTCTTCCTTAATAGAAGGGATACTTCTATTTTAAGATGTTTTTACTTACAACCTCCTTTCTATCCTTCTTGACCCTTCACGGCTCTTTGATGCCACTTTTTTATGGGGGGCGGTGATGAGACAATGGAGGGATGGTGGTGTCAGAGTAAGATGGGCAGATTTATCTGATGACGAGGTTGTCATAAAAATTAGTTTTATGATCCTTGAGCGTGAATCTAGGGGTACCCGGAGAAATTATTTCAGTGAAGTTATAAATGTTAATAGAATTTAAAGTTTAGGATGGACTATTTTATAAGATATATTAAGTTCTTTATACAAAAGTCTTTTATATGTAGGATAGTCAAGTTTATAGTATTTTTGTCTTATAAGCAGGGACGAATATATTATTATTATTTTTAACTTTCTCAGCAAAATTATTTATTTTTCGAGCAACCGGATTATAATGGTGTTTTTGTTTAAAAAATGTATATACATATAAATGTATATGTATATATATAAACATATATGTATGCATATATGTGCATATATATAAATATGTATTTACTTTTATCAATATCGATATATGATTGACATAATCATTCGTGTCACTGTTGCTGCTATTATAAATATTATTATTATCACTATCTTTATTACCATTTTCGTTGTTTTTATCATTATTGCTAAATTCTTTATACTTATTATCAAATTTGTTACTATAATTAATGCATTATTTTTATTATTGTTATTATTATTATTATTACTACTACTACTTTGTATTTATTATTATTGGCTCACATGGAGCTTTCACACAAGTCAACAAACGATCGGTTTGTAGACCCGTGGTGTTCTCTGGAAGCTTAGTGACAACAAGTCTCCCCAGACGTCCAGCTCTCTCCACCTCCTTCGATAGCATTTGCAGATGAATCTGAGTCATCGCAACAGCCTCATACCATTGATTTCTCGCTGGTAGTGGCCATTGGTTTATACTGGAATGTAAGTGGCACTAAGCCTCTCCACGATCTCAGTTCTCTTTGCTATTGTCCAGCGGAGGTCTGGCCAGCGCTCTCTTCTCGGTCTTTCCATCCTCCTTGACCCTTCACGGCTCTTTGATGTCACTTTTCTATGGGGGGCGGTGATGAGACAATGGGAGGGATAGTGGTGTAGAACTTGTTGATATGCAGCTTCGGCGTTCTTCATTCCCTGTAACGCTTCTTTGTTATTCCCCACATTCTAAGAGTTTCCTTAATATTTCAGCCGTTTTCTTTATCGTTAGGCGTTGTATTTTTGCAGTTATTCCTTTGATTCCAATTTCTCCCATTCTTTTTTTTCGAAGTTTTTCGGAATTGTTTCTGGTGCTCCTACTATTACCGGTACTATTTTGATTTTCTTCATAATCCAAATCCCTTTTAACTCTCTGGCTAGTTCTGTGCATTTGCTTCGTTTCTCCTTTTCTTTCATACTCACCCTGTGGTCAGCTGGGACAGCAAAGTCTACGATTTGACAGGATTTTTATTTCTTGTTAATTATTACGACATCTGGTCTTCTTGCCTGGATGGGTTTGTCCGTCCGCATGTCCATGTCCCATAGAATTTTGTGGTTCTTGTTTTCGAGTGCTATTGCGGGTTTATGCTTGTACCATTTGTCTGTACGCTCAAAATGCAGCCGTTTGCATAATTCCCAGTGCACTGCCTTTCCCACTTGGTCATGCCTGTTTTTTTATTCCTTTTGCGCCAGTTTGCTGCATTCACTTACTATATGGTTCATCGTTTCGTCTCCCTGTCCACATAGTCCGAATTTGTTGTTTTCTTGTGTTTTATCGATCCTTGCTTTGACATGGTTGGTTCTTATCGAGTTATCTTGTGCTTCAGTTATTAGAGATTCAGTTTCACGGTTTATATGTCCTTTTCGCATCCATGTCCAGGTGTTTTCGTTATTCTCATCTTTTGTCATTCTTATGAATCTTCCGTGAAGTTGTTTCTCTTCCCATTTCTCTTTTCTCGTTTTGTCGTTTGTCTCTCTGTTCTATGATTTGTTGTTTTTTTTCGGTGTCTCTCGCTGCCTTTCAGTGTTTTGCATTATGTATTTTCTAGTTCTTTTTTCGTATCCTTCACACAGTCTTCTATACAGATCAGTCCTCTCTCGTCGTCTTTCCTTTTCACGCAGAGTCTGTCAGTATCGTCCTTTGGGTGTTGTGCATTATGCATGGTTATGAGTTTCCTGAGTATCTTACTAGCGATACTGCCCATTATTATTATTATTATTATTATTATTATTATTATTATTATTATTATTATTATTATTT
Source organism: Euprymna scolopes (assembly GCF_053919585.1). NCBI lineage: Eukaryota > Metazoa > Mollusca > Cephalopoda > Sepiida > Sepiolidae > Euprymna > Euprymna scolopes. The sequence continues at coordinate 26,229,913 of NC_136518.1, forward strand.
TATTTTTTTTGTCATGTTTATCATCATCATGAATTTTCGAGTTTTAATAAACTATGATTCTGTAACACTTAAAACTGTATAATCCTCACTCCTCCAATGTTTTTAATAATGATATCGAATTTAAAACTTTATAAAAAATATCTGCTTCATTTTGTCTAGACAATTTCTGGTCAGAGTATACGAGCTTTCACGGACTGATTTTCCCCCGCTTAGCCTGAACTTTACTTTAAAATCTAATTTGAAATAACTTTTTCTAATTAAGCCGATGATGAAGGTTCTCATACTGTTTTCTCTCTTTTTACTATTAGGTCCCATTTGACTGGAAACAGACTTCTCTTTGGGCTATTGCACTGCCCGAAATTTTTTTTGTTCATTATTTCAGCTTTTTTTAATGCTTTTTAATCGGATTATATGTATCGTCACGCTGGACTTATTTTGGAATACATTCTCTTTAAAGAACTATTTTGCATTTCGGATCAACTTGAGAGGATTTGCATGCAAGCTGAAATATTATACGCGGTTTGTTTTTATATGTCTTTTTTTACATATCCAACATTTTTTCACTTTTTTATTTGGCAATTTATAACTATAATAAATTGCGGTTGCACTTAATGCCTTTACTAGCAAATTCTAGCATTGCTACAAATATAATTTGCTGATTTATTTATGTCCTCTGATGAGAAGAATAACAAGAATAGTATTCTTGGAAACTCCGCAAAAAAAGGACTTTGTAAATTGTTTTTTTTTTAGTATTCAGTCGAACAATAAATTTTGATTGTAAAGTTCAACTTACTGTTTGAATTTTTTTTCTCTTAGTAAAATGGAAACTTATTCGCAACTCGTATGTAGGTAAGCGTTCACTTTTCTATAAATAATTGAATTCATGCTAAAAGCATCGCAAAACCAAAAACAAATAAATAACATCTACATAAATCGCGAAATATCCACGCAGTCATACGAGATTGCCCAGTGGTAGAGGTTTAGGCTCCTTACCACGGAATCGATTTAGCCACTCTGATGAGTCGAAGAGAATGAAACACATGTTAGTGGAAAATTATATTAATATATATATATATACACACAATATATACACAATATATATATATATATATATATATATATATATATATATATATATACACACAATATTTTGGAGTAGTTGCGCCCAGTCCAAACTAATTAGGCCAACTAGCTAAAAAAGTGCTCTTTTGGCAACAACACATATGAAGAGCACTTTTTTAGTCGGTGCAATTACCCCGAGATTTAGCGCAATTACCTCAAACTACGGTATATATATATATATATATATATATATATATATATATATATATATATATATATAGAAACAGTTGAACTACGCTGATGAGAGGTAATGACCTTAAATCACGCGTGTACGTAGATTACTGTTTTAAAAATAATAAAATAGAATAAAAATGTTATATACGTCCAAATTAAAAAGGGCGACTTTCTAAGTAAATAAAAAAAATGAGCTCCGAGGCGGAGCCAATATTAACCGTATGTATCGCTTGAAAAATAACAACAATAACAATATATATATATATATATATATAAATCATAATAATTATATATATATATATATATATATTATGAAAATAATAAAAATAGTATTTCAAAGCTATGAAATAAAATGACATTATTTATATATTTATCAATGTCTAGTCTTTATTGTAAGATTTTCTCAGGCTGATTTATTAGAAAAAATTAAAAAAGTGTAATATTTGAAAATATTTGGTGGTTTGTGATGTGAAAATGATTTGTTTTCTATTTTTGAACAATGTAAAGTCAGTAGAATTTAAAATCTGTCATGTGTTTATGAAATGAAATATTGTTTTCAAACGACATATTTGTTTCAAAAATATGTGGTGCACTTTGGACGTGAAAATGATTTCATACTTTTTTCGGATGCATCGTAGCCGTCAGAATTCAAACTATGTTATGTGTTTCTGAAATGTAATGTAATGCAATGAGTTTTTGTTTTACAACTTTCGATTTTTTACTGTCGTGTAAAATAGTTAGCCTGGTAATAAGTTCAAGTTCTGGTAAGATAATTTTGATGTTGCGTTGCTTTATTGTGTTAGACTTTATAATGTGTACTGATTCTAAAAGTTTTAGACTAGACTTTTAATGAAATTAATGTGTCTGGCTAGTACAATAGACGTGGGATAAAAACCTTGTCTTTTTTTTTTGCTTTAAATGATTGCTTTATCACAAATAGACTGGGGTTATAGCTACAACGTTGTCCACATTAAGGTCGTTGCAACAAACAAGTGTACAGAAAAGAAGATTTGGCGACTTACGCTACAAAAATGACATTTTCGAAACCATGCGAAATTATCTGGATGTTACATCTCTGTGTTCCACAAGAATTTAGCTCACGTGACGTACGTTTTAACAAAACAAACATTCCAATATTGTTTGAACGTAACCTGTATAAATATTGTTTGGTCAGTAAATATTAGGGTTTCGTGAAAGTATAAAAAATATTTATGCAAATTTCTGTAATCATTCATTTGACAGACATGTTTGCTTCACTCTTCGATTTATGGTGAAATGTAAAATCCGACCTAAACCTTAATAATGAAATGTATTACTAATAAAACAACATAATAATAAATATTTACTATATAATGTTGAAATTTTAAAGAAAATACCCCTGCAAAACATATTAGCTATGTAGCAACTTTTCACCATGGAAAAACATGCACGTGGATGTTGACGAATCAGATATAATTTCAAAGAAACCGATATAAAGTTAACGTTAGCTGAATTAAAGTGTTATTCATGGCAAAGCTTTTTAACAAGATCAAATACAATTTTCCGCGAATACATTTACATATGAAATCGATTAAATTGTTATGCTGTTAAGTTGGTTTCTTTCCGTGGAGATGCGATATGATCTGCAATAAGAATAATGCATAATGGAGTTGTTTTCTTTTTCCGGTTTTTTTCCGCTTTTGCTTTCATTTTATCTTACTGTAATCTCATGCACATCCAATTGTTTTATTAAATATTTTTAAGTGGTATTTATTGATAAGAAATGAGTATATTATTTGACGATAGGAAAAATAGACGTTTTATTTTAAAGTTTTAATTATTGCAAAATATCATAAATTATAAAAAATATTTGGACGAGTTATTAAAACAGAAATCGATGCAAACAACTATACACACGCATTGGAACAAAGAAAGGGGCAATTTAAGATAATTCCAAATAACACATGCCATAATACTATTTATAAAAGCAACTGAAACTGATAATATCACGTCTGGGTTAGAGAGTGTATGTGTGTAAAGAAGAAACATAGGACCAGTCAAATAACAGATACGTTTCTTCACCTCAAATAAAACAAAGGCTCAGAAGTGTGACAACAATTCATTACTTTTATTGTAAAATGTGGTTATATGCTTCTAATGAGCGATTTGCATTCTTATAATTTTCAAACTGCTTTCTTTGTCTTAATTTTTCTTTTCTTTTCAAATGGGTTTACCCTCTACAATTCTTCATGTATCTCGTGTCGAACTCGAGAATTGTCATAGGATTTTATAATTCTGCAATTCTTGTAAAATCGTCTCTTTTTAGAGTTTGAACTTGGATCCTCGACAAATGTGTGCACCGTTATATGTCGGCCATGTGCATTTGGAGCATTTTAGAAGGTTTTTAATTATAAACTCCTTCATGTATTGAAGACTCTACTTTGCTCACAGAGTTTCAGGCTGAGTACGTTGAAAGTTTTCTAACATTTTAGCTATTTCTTTCAGTTTCCATACTTTCCACTAATTTTCAATTTCATTTAACAAGGAAGAGGGGTCGATTATCACCATTTTGCTTCCATACATGAGAGACTACCTCGTACATTTGACTTTTCTATCGAATAACTGCTACAAGATGTTCTTCTAACCTTTTTCTTGGGACACATGACGAGAACAACCATGACGTAGGTTTAAAGTGTGCATCTTTGGGAAAACAGTAAGACAAACAAGTTAACTCTAAGAATTCCACATGATCCTGTCGGATGTCAAATAAGTATTCCAATGATTCTAATATGAGATGGAATTTAAAAATTATATCATTATCCTCGAGTCGTCAAAGGTTTAATTTTTGATAAATATACTTCTTGTTAGTGAAGGATAACAAGAAACAGATTCAGTTCGTGTCAGTTTGTTAGCTTGATCTTCTGTCTACCAGAAGTCAATGTGGCGTCATATAGTTAAATTAACAAAGGGGTAAATGGAAGAGTGATCAGTTAGAAGTCTATTAGAGTCCTGGTGGGTAGAAATGACTTCAAAATAAATAATAAACTAAAGAAACCGAAATATTCTTACTGGTGATGCTCCCTTTACCGCGGCAACATCTCAAAAAAATGTTCTTTCTTAAATTACTCATTTCGTCGTTTCTTTCGACAAACATGAATTGCATGTAGTTTATGCATGGATGTATTATACATAGGCGAAACGGGGCGAAATCTGACTACGCCGTTATAATTGCGGTATGCATTAGATAACAAGATAATGAACTCGTGTATACAATTTTATTATTAATTTCTTCTGACTTTTAAGGAATTTATATTGCTCTTATGAGAGTCGGCAATGTAGCATTTCCGACGACTGGAATGCTGTAAATGACTGAAACAACGTGATAAAATCATCCGAAATGAAGAAACATAGTCTAAAGTTATCAAATAATAAGTATATGTCTGTGTATACAGTGTATTTCATACCCAGAGCCACATTTGACACTTACTTTGAAGTCTTGCATGTACTAGTTCATCAACCAGAATGGATTTGGGAATGATAACAAGACATTTTTCAAAGAATCTAAATTAGAATACAATCGTACGACCTATCATTCACTGAATCGTGCATTAGAAAAAGCTAGATTTATGCATAACTGTTATCGGATCTGTCAAGTAATCAAGTTGTTTAGCGTTCTTTAATTCATTTCTGGAAAAGTTCGATACCAACTACGTTCTAATGTTTAAGCATGCCTTTACTCGATTTCAGCCTGAGTCACTGAGAAATCCGGTTTTCTAAAAACTTATCAATCGCCATGTTAAACAATCAAAAGGAAGAAGATTTGGGATTAAGAAAAGCAAGTTGATTTTTATTGCAATGGCCATCGGCGTTTTCTAATCAGTTGGGATTTGGCTTTTTCATAGCATTTTATTATCATTAAAGAAACAGACACAAAAGTGATCATAAAAACGGAAAAATCACAAAAATAAAGGAAGAGTTAATCAACTCAGAAGCATAAAATCTCAAGTTCTCTTAAAACGAAAATATCTAGAAGTTGATTGAGTCAATTTCAATTTCAAAACATCATTCCCTGACTCATATATGAAATTTGCTATATATAATATACATATATAAAGCAATATATATATATATATATATATATATATATATATATATACACACACACACACAATACACAAACATACTACAAGTAAGCTAGAAATAAAATTTTGTATTCCATTTGAACAAGAAATCATTAAATTAATTCCTTCATGAATGAAACATAAAAGTATTTGTATAGTTTACCTGTCATATATGTTTACTTGTTATATATGGTCACTTGTTATATATGTTTACTTGTTATATATGGTCACTTGTTATATATGGTCACTTGTTATATATGTCTACTTGTTATATATGTTTACTTGTTATATATATTTACTTGTTATATATGGTTACTTGTTATATATGTTTACTTGTTATATATGTTTACTTGTTATATATGTTTACTGGTTATATATGTTTACTTGTTATATATGTTTACTTGTTATATATGGTCACTTGTTATATATGGTCGCTTGTTATATATGGTCACTTGTTATATATGTTTACTTGTTATATATGTTTACTTGTTATATATGGTTACTTGTTATATATGTTTACTTGTTATATATGTTTACTTGTTATATATGTTTACTTGTTATATATATGTTTATTTGTTATATATGGTTACTTGTTATATATGGTTACTTGTTATATATGTTTACTGGTTATATATGTTTACTTGTTATATATGTTTATTTGTTATATATGTTTACTTGTTATACATGTTTACTTGTTATATATGGTTACTTGTTATATATGGTTACTTGTTATATATGTTTACTTGTTATATATGTTTACTTGTTATATATGGTTACTTGTTATATATGTTTACTTGTTATATATTTTACTTGTTATATATGTTTATTTGTTATATATGGTTACTTGTTATATATGGTTACTTGTTATATATGTTTACTGGTTATATGTGTTTACTTGTTATATATGTTTATTTGTTATATATGTTTATTTGTTATATGTGTTTATTTGTTATATATGTTTATTTGTTATATATTTTTACTTGTTATATATGGTTACTTGTTATATATGTTTATTTGTTATAAATGTTTATTTGTTATATATGTTTACTTGTTATATATGTTTATTTGTTATATATGTTTACTTGTTATATATGTTTACTGGTTATATATGTTTACTTGTTATATATGTTTATTTGTTATACATGTTTACTTGTTATACATGTTTACTTGTTATATATGGTTACTTGTTATATATGTTTACTTGCTATATATGTTTACTTGTTATATATGTTTACTTGTTATATATGTTTACTTGTTATATATGTTTATTTGTTATATATGGTTACTTGTTATATATGTTTACTTGTTATATATGTTTATTTGTTATATATGTTTACTTGTTATATATGTTTACTTGTTATATATGGTCACTTGTTATATATGTTTATTTGTTATATATGTTTATTTGTTATATATGTTTACTTGTTATATATGGTTACTTGTTATATATGTTTATTTGTTATATATGTTTAGTTGTTATATATGTTTACTTGTTATATATGTTTATTTGTTATATATGTTTATTTGTTATATATGGTTACTTGTTATATATGTTTACTGGTTATATATGTTTACTTGTTATATATGTTTATTTGTTATACATGTTTACTTGTTATACATGTTTACTTGTTATATATGGTTATTTGTTATATATGTTTATTTGTTATATATGGTTACTTGTTATATATGTTTACTTGTTACATATGTTTACTTGTTATATATGTTTATTTGTTATACATGTTTACTTGTTATACATGTTTACTTGTTATATATGCTTACTTGTTATATATGTTTATTTGTTATATATGTTTACTTGTTATATATGTTTATTTGTTATATATGTTTACTTGTTATATATGTTTACTTGTTATATATGGTTACTTGTTATATATGGTTACTTGTTATATATGTTTACTTGTTATATATGTTTACTTGTTATATATGGTTACTTGTTATATATGTTTACTTGTTATATATGTTTACTTGTTATATATGTTTATTTGTTATATATGTATACTTGTTATATATGTTTACTTGTTATATATGTTTACTTGTTATATATGTTTACTTTACATATATGTTTATTTGTTATATAAGCTTACTTGTTATATATGTTTGTTATATCTGTTTACTTGTCATATATGTTTATTTGTTATATATGCTTACTTGTTATATATATTTATTTGTTATATATGTTTACTTGTTATACATGTTTACTTGTTATATATGGTTACTTGTTATATATGGTTACTTGTTATGTATGTTTATTTGTTATATATGCTTACTTGTTATATATGTTTGTTATATTTGTTTACTTGTTATATATGTTTACTTGTTATATATGGTTACTTGTTATATATGTAATATTTTATTGATTACTAAACTCTATCCATGTATTGAGCACTGTTAAATATGTGCCCTAGGATTTGATTTACTTAGAATAATTGAAACCAGGTATAGCTTACCTCTTTAGGGTTATGTATAACTCAAAACGTGTGTTTTATTACTTGGAAGTTAACTCTTAAAAGGAATATGATACAAAACTTATTAATTTCTAAGTGATACTCTTCTAGAATGTGAAGATTCGATACTCGGTTCAAGACGTTTACACAGTTATAGCTAACAGAATTTCGAGCATGTAACCCTTGTGAATTTAATAAAGAGTTCCATTCGAAATCCCGTATAGATTCCCGGTTTCGAAAGATTCTTGAGTTTGAAAGATACACCTAGTGAAGGTCGGCCGGGATGTTATGAGAATAATACTTATAATAAAAATAGTTATGCAAATAAGTCATTACAAATAAATATGTATCAGTTCTTTGTCGAACCTATAATCGAGCACTTTCATTTTTTAACCGTTATCGATGTGATCCAATTAAATATCATCCTTTTTGTCTTTTCTATCAGAAACTTTTTTGAGAATTTGGTCAACAGCAGGCTTGTTCATTTTTTTTGGAAAGTCTGATCCTCTTCAGTGATATTCAGTATGACTTTCGTGGTTTTCGTTTAACAGCTAATCTATTAATTGTTGTAACTAAACAGATCTGCTGGTTTATAGATAATTCAGGCGAAGGTAGCGGGGCATTGCGATTGACATTTCAAAGACGTTCTATAGAGTGTAGTATCCTGGTCTTCTACATAAACCTCGAGGTTATGGTATTAGTGGTCAAGTCCTTGACATTGTTAAGTATTTTCTTTCTGTTTGAAACTTGCAAGTAATTCTTGATTGGGTGTCTTAATTTTTTTTCCTATCAATGCCGGTGTTCCGTGGGGCCCTATTCTTGGTCAAACACAGTTTCTTCTCTGTGTAAATGACCTTTCAGTGAATATTATTCGGGAAATTAATATTTATGACACGGTTCGCTATTCGGGTATTTCTTTTCGCCCATCTTTCTCAGATCAGTTGAAATATGAAGTTGGTCTAGAAGTAGATTTGGGTTCTATTATGGATTGATATAACGAAAAAGCTTGTTTTGTTTAATTTTAAGACTCAGCAATCGCAGGCGTGACCCTTTCTTTCGTGAAATTCTTATTGATGGCTCTGCTCTCCATAAGAAATCGACTCTAACACTTCTTGGTCTTTTTTTGCTCACCAAATCTTTCTTGGATTTCATCTATTAAACCCATTGCTCTTTCTGCTTCTCGTAAAATCAGGTATCGCTGTCGCTCCAAACATCTTCTCACACCTGAGGCTATTGTCCATGTATTGAGTGTTATGTAGTTATAGTTGGGCTGATGAATCTGTGTTCCATTTGTAGGTTCTTGATAAATTTACGAAACGTACCTGTAGTTTGATTGGCACCATACTTACTTCTTCGAAATGACCGAGACTAGCAACACCACGTCTGTAAGAGAGAGGGTGTACCTCTCTCTTACAGACGTGGTGTTGCTAGTCTCATTCATTTATCCAAATATCATTATTGCACGTATTCCTCAGAATTGTTTGATCGATTCCCTTCTTCATTTGTTCTAACTCGTTGGTCTAGAGATATCCATCAATTAGCTGTTTTAATACTTAATTGTTATACAGCTTATTATTTTAGTAGCTTCGTTCCAACTTCCGCAAGTGTGTGGAACACTCGTCCTGCTCACTGTTATCATATATCAAGTGGATCCATATATTGTCTAAAGCGACTTCCATATATATATATATATATATATATATATATATATATATAAGTGAAAGTGTATATGTGTCTGTGTACATTTACCTACGCAATAACTTTGTCAATTCGAAAATTGATATACAGGATACTGAGATTTGGGGAAATCGATGTGATTGGTTTTCGGACAGAAATTTTCCGATTAAGTGGTTAAAGTTCAACGATTTGACCTTTGAGAACTCTACCAACCTCCTCAAATTTTGGGTCTAAACACGTGAAATTTTACATATAGGTCCCTTGGATATGGATCTAAATGAATAACTTGATTTGAGCCCAAAAGAATAAATGTTAAGGGGTCAAGAAAGGGGTAAAAATCTTTAAAAAAAATTGACCTCTGCGGTCTCTTCCAAATTACTCAGACAATGTCTGGTCTAATTATTTGAAATTTTACATAAAGGGTATTCAGAGATAGGGCAAGCTTTTTCTTCGGTTTGGATCGAAAATTTTTAGTTACCAATATATAAATGTATTTATGTATGCATGTCTGCCTTAAACTTTACAATAGAGGCGACGGATTTTACCAAGATCAGTATCGTTTTGAATTCGACCTTTCATACGTCAAATATCGAATAATTGGCTAAAAACATTAATATCTTCCCCTTCAACTAGGAACTTTTCTACAGGGGGGGTCACTTTTTTCGCCGATATTTTTCAAAGTTATCCTCTCCTTTAGATTGTCTAGCCTTAATTTTAAAAAAAATGTGACTTCCGGTTTAACGGTGGTCGTAACAACATAGACGTTAGGTTTTTACCGCGTTCTTTTCCTCCTTCGCGGTACGGGTTCGAGCCTGCCTTTCTACTTCCACATTTTTTTTTGCTCAACAGACACATCCAAACATCCGGGAAACGCCGGGCCGAAATGCTATATATATATATATATATATATATATATATATAAAAGTGAAAGTGTTTGTGTGTGTCTGTGTGCCTGTGTACATTTTCCTACGCAATAACTCTGTCAATTTTTAGCCTACAGATTTGAAATTTGATGTACAGTGTACTGAGATTTGGGGAAATTGCCGATTAAGGGGTAAAAGATCAACGATTTGACCTTTGAGAACTCTACCAAACTCCTCCTACAATTTTGGGTCTAAACACGTGAAATTTTAGATATAGGTTCCTTGGACAGAGATCTAACTTAATAACTTGATTTGAGTCCTAATATAAATTTTAAGGGGTCATAATAGGGGTCAAAATTTTAAAAAATTGACCGTTTTTTTTTGTTTTGCTCAGCATACACCTAAAAACACCCGGGCAACGCCGGGCACCCATGCTAGTATATCTATAAAAGTGAGCGTGTCTGTGTGTGTTCGTTTGTGTGTCTGTGTGTGTGTCTGTGTACATTTCCCTACGCAATAACTCTGTCAATGTTTAGTCTACAGACTCGAAATTTGATATACAGGGTACTGAGATTTTGAAAAATCGATGTGATTGGGTTTCGGCCAGAAATTTGGCTGCTAACGGGTCAAAGTTCAACGATTTGACCATTTGAGAACTCTACCAAACTCCTCCGACAATTTTGGGTCTTAACACTTGACATTGTAGATATTGGTTCCTTGGGCATGGGTCTAACTTAATCACTTGATTTGAGCCCAGAACAATAAATACTAAGAGGTCATAATAGGGGTCAAATTTTAAAAAAAAATACCGTTTTTTTTTTTGCTCAGCATACACCTCCAAACACCCGGGCAACGCCGGGCCAAAATGCTAGTATATATATAAAGAGTGAGAGATAGACAGGCAAAGACAGAGGAAGACAACAAGAGAGGAGGCGTAATAGTTGTTGTTCATTATAGTTTATCGTTATGATATTAATGTATATTAGATGAAGTTCTCTTAAAGTACATGAAAAGCTCGCCCATTTTGTAGAAATTATTTTTGTTCCTCTCGTGGCAATAAATTTGCACAGAAATCGTCAATAGCGTCGTATCATCTGTTACTTAATAAAACACTTACTAATAGCATACGGCAAATTAAATTTGTGGAAAATATTAATGTATCATCCTTAAATGAGTTAATTAGAATAAAACCTTTGGCAACGGAGCTACAGTAATGCGTGAATTGGCAGTAAAAATGTATTAGATTCATTTATGATAATCCATCGGAGAGAAGACGGATTGAAACTACAAAGGAGGCGAGACTGTCTCACAGGAATCGGGCATTTTTATGAAGAACAATATTGGATAAAGGGAAATATGAAAACGATGAACACGTGTCGTGTAGCTAAAGAGTAAACTTCAAACACTGAATAATGAAAACACTTTAATCGATTTTTGAAAAGGACATCAAAGCGTTGCTGACTTGATAACAGGCTCTAGATATCCTATCGGGCACTCTAGGAAACGGGGTTACTAGAAAGGAAAGTGGAAGTTGGTCCGTTAGAGTCAACGACTGCAATTTGATGTGTGAATAGGCCAAAATCTACAGAATTAAATAAAGAATTGTGATCAGAATGTAGAAAGATAATTAAATCCGAAATAACGAAAAGGAATCTTATTAAGATGCGCCCATTTACTATGCGCGTTTAGCGATGATAATTCTACTTTTAATAAAGCGTCACCAACAAAAATATGAGTTTTTCATTCATACTTAAGTTTACCACAGACCGGGAAAATCTAAGAAATTTTTAGCCGCATTTAAACGAATATATTTACGAGATTTCGAACTGAAACTTGACAAACCGATCGATGCATAACACCTTTTATTAGAATATAAAAGCAATTACAATGGAAAGAGAGGAAAGCAGCATTGAGGCGCGTTTATTTATTTTGATATATTAATGACGTACGATTAGAAAGGCTAAAAACCACGCGAGTATAAGGCTTGATTTGCTTTTCCGTTGGCTGATCAGAGGATTGATAAAGATGGAGTCAATCGAGAGAAGGCCTGATTATTAAAGAAGACGCTCTACACGTATTTGTTGACATTAAACTTGACGAGTGCCATATTGTAGCGTACAGAGAAGCAGATCCTTGGTAACGCGTTTCAAAAAATAATTCCTTGTTAATAAAGATATTTAATCTATAAAGAAGTCAAATCGCAAGGAATGCAATAAATTGCTGTCATATTATGAAAAATGATAGCAAATAACAGAAGTGCGTTTGAATCTATACAAGACTACGTGTGACCCATTGGGTCATATATACCAATTTGTACATCTATATGCTACTACAACTCTGTGGATAGTGTTTGTGTGTGTTTTTGTAATTTTGATTGTCATCTTATTTATTTGTCTCCGTGCACTTGAAGGTACAAATGGATGACGTCAAAAAAGATGGCGCTTCTAAGTAGTGAGAATATGAGTGATAACCATGCACAGTGAATGACATCATAATTAGTTAACTTAATTTATCCTATTCTTCTACCCAAGTCATGGTCAGACAATGAAAACAAAATATTTTATATACATTTTGGAACATATTTTTATCAATTGACGTCTCTCTATCAATTGGTTTATCTTTCTTTATTCCCCCCTCCTGCGTTGTCCCCCTTCAGTTCTTTCTTTTTTATACCATGTAGAGTGAGAAAAATAAATCTGGGAGGGCCTCTAAAATGCTATTGAAATCACCCAAATTAAGGAGGCCTCCAAAGAACTATCAAAACACCCTTTTTCCGTGTGTCTTTCCGCCTGTTCTAGTTTGAAGATAATATTCAGAAACTTAAAATAAATTCCGAAATCAGCGACTAATAAATGATTTCTTTTAACATGAATAAAATGATTGAAAAGGTATGAGAAACTAAAAATGAAAACTAGACTAGTTGACCGTTGAGGATTTTTTAAAAATTTCATTCGATGTATCGTTGATTAAGAAAATACAACTTTGTGTGTGTGTGTGTTTGTGTGTGTTTGTGTGTGCGTGTGCGCGCATTTGTGTGTGTGTGTATGTGTGTGTGTGTGCCTGCATTTTAGACTTTTCGCTTGGCAAGCACATACATATGCACACAGATAAGTGCCTTTTATATTAAATATTTATTTAAAAACTTTTGGGATTTACAAATATTTATAAATAAGTTAGGAAAATTCCAAATTTGTAAACAATTTCATATTTCCAAATATGAAACTGATGATTCTTTCTTCTCTGTTTCACATTGCCAATTATTTTGCGTTTTCAAAGTTTGCATTTCAGTATCCGTTGTGTACTTCTAATAGAGATTTCCTCGTCAGTTTTACAATTTTCCACAATCCTTCATAGTTTTGGGATGAAGGGGGTTCAAATTATCGAATGTTCTTTTCCATTTCGGTCTACCTTGCCAGTTTTAGTTGCATTGGTTTCGTGTTGAGTTCTTTTATATTATTATATATAAATATATGCATTAGCTTCATTATTTTTTAGCATCATTAGATTTTTTTTCTTTTGTATTTCTTATTATTTAATCAACTCTGCCAATAAATACCAGACAAGTAACAAAATTTTATTGTTCGATTAAAACCTTCCATTTCATTACCCATTTTTAATCAACCGACCCCCCCCCAAAAAAAAATCTTAGAGTTTTAATGCTTTTCCCAAAATCCATATTATTTTATTTGGTCGAAGGAATCGTTATTCTTCTCATCTCACACTCAACACTTACTATTTTGATTGGAACAAATCTTCATTTTAATGATGAAGCAATAAACGTGTCTGACAGAAACGATGAATACATTGGCTTCTTCTTTACATCAATATTATTGCTTTTGTTTCTCTTTCAAATAGCTTTATCTTGTTCAGAAAATATTCGATTACTAACTCGAATTTAGAATATATATATATATATATATATATATATATATATATATATATATATATATATATGGATGTATGGATGGATGTGTGTGTTTATATGTATATGGTTGCAAGCAAGATAAAGTCTATGTGCTGATACTGCATTGCATTATTACTGTCGTTGTTAAGTGTAGAAGATATCCTTCGGGACTTAATACATATTTCTTTTCATCCCAAGTGCCCGTTTTTTTTTTTTTTGGGGGGGGGAGATACTGAATTTTCTTACTGTAAAATCTCTCTCTCTATATATATATATATATACATATATATATATATATACATATATATATATATATATATGTGTGTGTGTGTGTGTATGTATGTCTATATATATGTGTGTATATATATATATATATATATATATGTATATATATATATTTGTATACGTATATAACTTGATTTTCTACAGCTGCAATTGAAACCGAAACAAAAAACTTATGAAGTAATCTTGATAAGATTATTTATTTTAAAAAAATAGATTACTTAGGTGTCATCAGCTATAATCGAAATCGGAACCAAAAATCCTGAAGAATTATTTGTATAATTATTTTTTACAAGTAATAAAAGTCCATAACGATTAAACGACAGTCACCCGGGTGTAAGCGTGACACACAAAATAAATAACATACACGTTATCCTATTATGATATAGGTATATACATGAATCTATTTATTTATATGTATGTTATATGTAAATATATACATGCATTATATATTATAATATATTATTTATTATAATATAAATATATATACTTCATACAGAGACTTCATATTGCTGCCAGCCAATTCTTATATATATATATATATACATATATACATATATATATATATATATATATATATATATATATATATATAGTGTGTGTGTGTGTTCGTATATGAAGTGATGCTATGTCAGAAAACGTTGATTTTCCGCAACGAGCTCATGGCACTCGAGATACATACTTATGCAATGGGTCAAATGAGACCAACATTTTGGTGTTTTTAAAATCTGAAGATAACATAATTCGGTGAATATGGCCGCGCATAGATTAACGTGTGTAGAAAGTGCTTCTTGAATTACACTTATACTTACTATTACAGTATTTTATTCCGAAAAGAAGTGATTACATATCATTTTTGCATGCAATCAAAGTATGGATCCTAGAAAAGTTTGAAATAGATAATTATTATAAAATGGTTACATCTAAATGAGACAATTATTTTCGATTCTCAACTTGAACAACTGCAAAAGCTCATAGCCATTTATATTTGGCTGCATAATAGGATAACAGAGTCCTATACAAAATTACTGTCACATCGACCCAGTTGTTTGCGAGATAAAAGTTAATGGACAGACAGACGCGAAGAAAAATAAACGCGTGAGGGACTCAAAAGTGCTATTGAAATCACCCAAATATTTATAGGAAACCTTCAGAGTATTGTTAAAACCATCTTTATCCGTGTTTCTTGTCACCTCCCATGTCTTAGCATGAAGATAACGTTCAGAAAATATAAATAAAATCCAAAGTTGGCGTCTAATAAATGAGTCTGCCTTATCTTTCAAAATTAATACATAATACGGACAGACTAAGAGAAATAGTGTATGCGCGCATGTGTGTGTGTGGGTGTGTGTGTGTGTGTGTGTTTCTTCGTATATAGGAGTCGGAATTACTATAACAAGCTGCCAGACATAAATCAGACAATTATCAGCTAATATAACATATTTGCTCTTTGTGTAAAAGCAAAAATATGAAACCCCAGATTTTCTTAAAAAATAAATCAATAATAAAGTATTTAAGAGGTTTATGGAATATCTTCAACTACGAATCAATAGCTAATATCAACAAAACATGTTCACGGAAATTAAAATCGAATGAAATATTAAATACAGTTTTATTTTACAATCGAGAATATTAAATCTCTCATTACATAACTGTTCAATTTTCGTACGTGACGGAAAGAAACACCTTGATTGACGCAAGAGATGAAAGCGTTGGGTGCAATTCAACAACAGAACTAATTTTTATTGTTTTTTCCTAAAAACAGAAAAACAGATAAATCTAGATAGAGAGAGGTAATTATAAAACGGTTTCAAATTTTTAAATAATGTCTCGATTTCAATTGTTTCCCAGCTTTTTATTTTCATATTTCACCTTCCTTAGATCGTAAGCGTTTCTTTGGAAGATGATTTTATATTATATACCACATTCCAAAAGTCAGGAATATCGTATTTTTCACGTCTTTCACAAGAGTTCTAGTTATATTATTTCCATTGAAATATTTCTTTTTACACAGGAATCACCACTTATAAAGGGCCGGAGGCCACTCGAGGATAAGGATTAATGGGTATACATTAGTCAATGTGATTATAGCGTAGTAAACATAAGTAGCGGGATTTTTGTAAATTGGATTAATTAGGGGGACAGTGCATCCAGAACTTTACGTTGGACTTGAAGACAATCAGATTGGAGTCAGCTGGAAAGCAGGCAATCGGAAAAGAGTTCCACAGGCGTGCAGTTCTAAGAAAGAAGCTTTGTTCACGGAATTTGCATTTAGGTTTTGGCACATATAAAGAGTGTAGGAAATTATTGACAGTGGTTTTGGCTAGACGAGTATTTTTTGTAAATGTTTGACGAGGGGGGCATAGATTGAAGCTCAGGTGAGCATTTGTCATGAAAATAACGATAAAGCAGAGATAGGCTCGCAATGTCTCGTCAGTTGCAAAGAGGTTGCAAGGAAGAGAAAAGGTCATCCCCAGCTAAGCAACGAAGTCTATTTTAAACTCTGTCAAGGCAGCATAAGCTGCTTCTAGCAGCTCCTGCCCAGAAGTGGCAACATCACTCCATCGTTGGCCGTACCTGGCTTTTATATAGGTAGAGAATTGCATCACGAGTGAGATATTTACTGGAGCGATAGAAGGATCCCAACATTTTTTCCAGCGATCTTGGCAATGAGTTTTATATACTGTTCCATTTCAGGTCAGAAGTAAAGTTCAAGCCCAGAAGTTTGTCAAAACATGAAGCCTCCCCAAGACGAGAGCCATTCATTTCAACCGATACCATACTGGTCGTCAGTGTCGGGGATACAGGTTGGTTCATCAACAATCTGAGTGAGGTCACCAGTAAGGGAGAAATCGTGAAAGAACCTCCCCTCGTCAACGGTCTTGTTTGAGTATTTTCTTCTGGAAACCTTTCATGATTGGGATTTAGGATTTGTGGAATAGGTTGAAAGAATTATTAACACAATTTCTCGTGGAAGTTTTCTTTCTGTTTGTTCCCTAATTAAAAAGAAAGATATGTGTTGTTTCTTGTTGTTTTAACAAAACCAAATACCAACTTACAATACTTACGTGCACTGAAAAAAGAATATAATTCATTAATGATGTAAAATATTAATTCAGTAATTGTTTTAATGTGCTTTTAACCACAAGTTCGGAATCTAATATGATTGTAACTGCCATTGGGAATCGACTATTAACTAGACCGATACCGAATATTTTTGCTTCTCTAACTTACATGTGTTCTTGAAGAGACTGAATAAACTGGATTTCATAAAACGTATATACATCATGATTATTGTTGATGTCTAATTTTTGGAATATATGAACTTATTCATGCATTCATCATACACACACACACAGACATATATATATATATATATATATATATATATATATATATATATATATATATATATATATATATATATTGTTATGGCTCGCAAGTAGCCACAAAGAAGAACAAAACAACGGAGAACAGTTAAATATGTATTACATGAAAAGCGGAAAGGTTACAAAAGGTTACAAACGAAAAGTGTATGTAATTCACCAAGCATGCGAGAGTCGCTCTGGAATTAGATCCCCGCCTTGGACCGTCATGCGTAAAGTTTATATGGATGATGAATTAGTCCATTTGGAGGGTGGTTCCCCACAATACTCCCTCCCAAGCTGATTTCTCCGGGTGTGAAATCAGTATCTTTTCCTTTTGGGCAGCAATTCAAACTAAATTGGTTTGAAGATTTTTATAACATACGCCCTTAACGTTTTAATAACCCCGTTTAAATCTTACTGACAAAAATAGTTGCACAATAAAATCAATTTTATTTCCAGTTATTGCACGTGTTACTTTACAGATTTTTTAAAATTATCTTTGCATATATTCTCGTCAGTCTTTTCGGTAAATATTGTCTACATGACGATTTTTTTTATTTTCGGCCAAGTTTGAAACAGTTTTGACATCAGTTTGCCATTTTCATTTTTCTTTTTATAGAAATAACCCTTTTTATACAAAGATTGAACATATTTTTCTCTTTTCTGGAGCCAGCATTTCTCTAATGGCGGTCGCTCTGTCCGGATTTGGCCGTCTGCCATCTTTATCAATGATATGTCCTAGGTACTTGCTTTTTGTAAAAACAATTCGCACGTGTCTTCTTTGATCTTAAACCCATAATTTTGTATTCGACTGAATACTTGTCTGATATGGTTTGCGTGTTCCTCCTTGCTTTTGTCCGCTATAATGATGTCGTCTAGATATGAAATGCCATTGTCCAGGTCGCTCAGCATGGTATAATGACTTGCTGGAATATCGCGGATACTACCTTGACTCCAAACGCGAGCCTTTCGTATCTATACAAACCCCGATGAGTATTAATACAGAGGAGGTTAGCGCTTTTTTCATTTAGAGGAATTTGTAAGTAAGCGTCGCTCAGGTCGATCTTAGAGAAAAGCTTGCCGCCATTTAATTCTGTGAACACTTCCTCTGGGCTGCATAATGGATAGTGAAAGTCTTCTAACGACCCGTTGAGTCCGGTCGAGAAGTCAGCGCAAACGCAGATTTCTCCGGACCTTGTTTACGTAGACTGATGGAGTTGTCCACTCACTATATTCAATTTTAGCCATGTTTTACCGATGTTTTCTAATCTATCCAGTTCCTGATTTATCTTGTTCAGAGATGCGAACGGGGCATTACGTTTTCTTAACACCGGTTGTGTGCACGGTTTTAGCTTAAAATCAGCGGCCATTTTTGTGCATCTCCTAAGGCCAGGAGAAAATACATTTGAGAATTCTTTTTTAAAATTGGTTGTAAGTTTCTCAGTTTCAGCTAGATGGGTTTCTCTCTTTTTGCAAATTGTGGATATAGGAAGATCCCACAAATGAAGTTCATCCATGCTGCCGAGACCAAACAGGTTCTCACTATTTTTAAGACATACATTTTTAGCTTTTTCGTTTTTCCTAGCAACGTGACGTTGGTGATTAATTCACCTTCCTAATTAATTTTTGTGCCATTGACGGCCGTTGCCGTTCTGGTGGTTCTTAACATAGTCGGTTTTCATAATTTCTTCCATGTTTTGAAATTTATAATTGAAAGATCCGACTCACTGTCTAATTGAAATTTGATGTCCTTGCCGAGAATGTTGACCGTTACGTATTTGCGTAGGTTTTCATCTACGACGTCTCTGATTATTGTTTGACGTACCCGACTTTCGTTCTGATTTTTGCTGCAATGAGAGCTTTTATGCCGATTTTATTACATATTATGCACCTTTTTGTTTAAAATGGGCAATCCTGTACCTAGTGTTTTCCACCACATCTAAAGCAAGGGTTCGGTGCTTTTTATTTTTTCGATTTTGGGGGTAATTCCCTGTGTATCGTCTCGACAGTTTTTTATTCGTTATTTGTTTTTATATTTGCGATCCTTCGATATTTCTCGCATTTTTTTTTTATTATTTCAACTTTTTGCAAATCCTCAGTGAATTTTTATTAAGTTCGGTTCGTTTTCTAATTTGTAAGAACTTCTGCGCCTGATTTCCGCATCTTTTCCAGAGGTTAAACCTTGTGCAAAAACAAAGCATTTAAAATTGTCTGCTGTTAATTCAGACAACTTAAAGTCATCACAATGATTGTTCACTACTGTTGCGGACGTGGCAAAGTCGTCAATATTGTCTTTGGTCACATTCAAACATCTCCATCGCTTATGAAAAAAATACGTTTCCGGGAAGAACAGTTCTGTTAACAGATTTACTGTCTCATTGAAAGATAAATCCGCAGTTTTCCTTGGCAAGATAAAATCCAAAATTTTTCATGTTCAGCCGTTTCAAGTTTTCGCAGCAGCAGTCTGGTCTTCTTCTGGTCAGACCAGTTACCGCAGTCGATATTGAAAAAGTCTTCATATCTCCTGAAATAAGCTGCAAATGATATTTCATCTTCCTCCTACTTAAAATTATTTATTGCGGACCATATTGTATTTTGAGAAAAAGCTGAATCGCTTTCAGAGTGCGGTTTATTCTTTGGGATTTCTGCAAGTAATTCCCCTGTTCGTAATTGACGTTCTGCAAATAGTTCTTCTGTTCGTAATTGATGTTCGGCCAACTGTTTTTGAGCTTCGGCTGTTGGTTTTTGAAATTCCTTTTGCTGATCGTCTGTTCGTTGTTGACGTCGATTGCTTCAATTTGCAACTTAGTCAAATGTACTAACGCTAATTTAAGTTCGTCAATTTTGTCTGGTTGGATTTAGCAATTTTAAAACGTTCATTGTCTGGTTAGAAAAACGTCTGTCTGGTTGGACTTTACAAAACGTTTTGATTTTTCCTTTCAGGACAATAAAACAGAGCAAAAAAATATTAATCGAGACAAACGGTTAATCGTTCAAACCAAAAAAAATCAAGGGTATATTTCCTTTTTTTAAAAAAATATAAAGCAACGATTTACTTTTTAGTAGAGAAAAATAGTGACGAACTTTTTTTTTGCAAAGTACCTTTTTAGTAGCGACGAACTTTTTTTTTGCAAAGTACCTTTTTAGTAGCGACAAAGTTTTTTTTTGCAAAGTACCTTTTAGTAGCGACAAACTTTTTTTTTGCAAAGTACCTTTTTAGTAGCGACGAACTTTTTTTTTGCAAAGTACCTTTTTAGTAGCGACGAACTTTTTTTTTGCAAAGTACCTTTTTAGTAGCGACAAAGTTTTTTTTTGCAAAGTACCTTTTTAGTAGCGACGAACTTTTTTTGCAAAGTACCTTGATAGTAGCGACGAACTTTTTTTTTACAAAGTACCTTTTTAGTAGCGACGAACTTTTTTTTGCAAAGTACCTTTTTAGTAGCGACAAAGTTTTTTTTTTGCAAAGTACCTTTTTAGTAGCGACGAACTTTTTTTTGCAAATTACCTTTTTAGTAGCGACAAACTTTTTTTTTGCAAAGTACCTTTTTAGTAGCGACGAACTTTTTTTTGCAAATTACCTTTTTAGTAGCGACAAACTTTTTTTTTGCAAAGTACCTTTTTAGTAGCGACAAACTTTTTTTTTGCAAAGTACCTTTTTAGTAGCGACGAACTTTTTTTTTGCAAAGTACCTTTTTAGTAGCCACAAAGTTTTTTTTGCAAGTTACCTTTTTAGTAGCGACAAAGTTTTTTTTTGCAAAGTACCTTTTTAGTAGCGACGAACTTTTTTTTGCAAAGTACCTTTTTAGTAGCGACGAAGTTTTTTTTTGCAAAGTACCTTTTTAGTAGCGACGAACTTTTTTTTGCAAAGTACCTTTTTAGTAGCGACGAACTTTTTTTTGCAAAGTACCTTTTTGTAGCGACGAA
The DNA here is from genome assembly GCF_053919585.1 of Euprymna scolopes. Lineage (NCBI taxonomy): Eukaryota > Metazoa > Mollusca > Cephalopoda > Sepiida > Sepiolidae > Euprymna > Euprymna scolopes. Next base: position 26,251,789 of record NC_136518.1, read on the forward strand.
GTTTTTTTTTGCAAAGTACCTTTTTAGTAACGACGAACTTTTTTTTGCAAAGTACCTTTTTAGTAGCGACGAACTTTTTTTTTGCAAAGTACCTTTTTGTAGCGACGAAGTTTTTTTTTGCAAAGTAACTTTTTAGTAACGACGAACTTTTTTTGCAAAGTACCTTTTTAGTAGCGACGAACTTTATTTTGCAAAGTACCTTTTTAGTAGCGACGAAGTTTTTTTTGCAAAGTACCTTTTTAGTAGCGACAAAGTTTTTTTTTGCAAAGTACCTTTTTAGTAACGACGAACTTTTTTTTGCAAAGTACCTTTTTAGTAGCGACGAACTTTTTTTTGCAAAGTACCTTTTTAGTAGCGACGAACTTTTTTTTTGCAAAGTACCTTTTTAGTAGCGACGAACTTTTTTTTGCAAAGTACCTTTTTAGTAGCGACGAACTTTTTTTTGCAAAGTACCTTGATAGTAGCGACGAACTTTTTTTTTGCAAAGTACCTTTTTAGTAGCGACGAACTTTTTTTTGCAAAGTACCGTTTTAGTAGCGACGAACTTTTTTTTTGCAAAGTACCTTTTTTGTAGCGACGAACTTTTTTTTGCAAAGTACCTTTTTAGTAGCGACGAACGTTTTTTTTGCAAAGTACCTTTTAGTAGCGACGAAGTTTTTTTTTGCAAAGTACCTCTTTAGTAGCGACAAACTTTTTTTTTGCAAAGTACGTTTTTGTAGCGACAAAGTTTTTTTTTTGCAAAGTACCTTTTTAGTAGCGACGAAGTTTTTTTTTGCAAAGTACCCTTTTAGTAGCGACGAACTTTTTTTTGCAAAGTACCTTTTTAGTAGCGACGAACTTTTTTTTTTGCAAAGTACCTTTTTAGTAGCGACGAAGTTTTTTTTTTGCAAAGTACCTTTTTAGTAGCGACGAACTTTTTTTTTGCAAAGTACCTTTTTAGTAGCGACGAAGTTTTTTTTGCAAAGTACCTTTTTAGTAGCGACGAACATTTTTTTGCAAAGTACCTTTTTAGTAGCGACAAACTTGTTTTTTCTTTTCTTTACGGAGATTTACCTTTTAAGTAGCGACGGACTTTTTTCCAACTCTTTTTCGTTCCGTAATTGTCTGGGTTTTTTAAGGTCAATTAACAGTTGTTAATCGAATTTTTTCCCGCGATTCCTTCAGTCGTAAGTCGTATACTACACTTTCTTAAGCGTGAAAAACTTTTGAGTTTAACGTCGTTTATGTTTCCAGAACATTATTTAAGACGAGATACTCCAATCCAATGCCGCCAGTGCTATGGCTCGCAAGTAGCCACAAAGAAGAACAAAATAACGGAGAACAGTTAAACATGTATTACATGAAAAACGGAAAGGTTACAAAAGGTTACAAACGAAAAGTGTATGTAATTCACCGAGCATGAGAGAGTCGCTCTGGAATTAGATCCCTGCCTTGGACCGTCATGCGTAAAGTTTATATGGACGATGAATTAGTCGATATAGAGGGTGGTTCCCCACAGCATATATATATATATATATATATATATATATATATATATTTATATATATATATATATATATATATATATATATATATATATATGAAGTTCAAGTTTAAAGTATGAACCCATATTTTATGACAATTTACAGTTTACATATAACAACGTATTCAATGAAAGACAATTTACACAAATTACTTTTAACATTATTTTCATCATTTAAGTATCATTTCTAATTATATTTATTATATTTAATATTATTATTCATGGCATGAAAACTAACAATTCCAGAAAATGTAAAACTTGTGCTTCTATATGCGAAGTTCAGCGCGAGTTCGCGTTCAGTTACAGATATTTTTATAGTACGTACCCGAATAAGCAATCAGTTACACAAATAACTATCAGCAAAACATTCAATCGCTTTAAAGAAACATGAAACGTCCACGATTGACGGTGTAGTAGATAAAAAACAACAACTACTAATTTTGACACTTCTACACAGATATCCGAACAGGTGGAAGAAAGCTCAGATTAGATATTAAGAAAAGTTTCATAGGAAACTGGTGTAGTGAGCTGTTTTTTGGTCGTATTTTTTCATGGGAATGACACAGGTCTTCGTATGGAGTAATGTCTGGTGGAAAAGCTTGTTGTTGTGACGAAGATTTCACTTAAACGGTTCATTTAACTTAATTCACGGTATTGGTCGAAAGAAAATCCTTATTAGATTGAGGATGTACACATTGAGATAAATGGAGTGGGTAGTTATACTGGGTGATTCATTTCATTTATTAGAAGCATACCTTATACTTCGTTTAGATGAGTGACCATTAGAAATTCAGAGTCATATGTGATTTCAACATGATGGGACTTTTCCTGATTTTGCGAAATATGTATACAGTTTTTAAATAATGGAAAGACCAGTTGACTGCCAGCAAGATCTCCGGATTTGAGTCTTTTAGAGTGTTTCTTATGAAGACATCTTAAATCAATAGTGTAAACCAATAATGTCACAAGCACCAAAAGAAATTGAAATCAAAAGAGGAAATAACTCTGAGTTCATTATTGTTCATAAATCATGTGTCTCCCGTCAAAGAAAATATTTGGAAGAAGATGGAAATCAGTCCGTACACTTATTGTAAACTGTAATTTGTTTAATAATTAAAATCAATTGTTATATGTAAACTGTAAGTTTTTATATATAATAAATTGCCTGGATCAAGAGTTTTGCACCGTCGTTTATATGTATATTAGCGAAATTAATTATAATTCACCACTTTTTCCCAGTCATATCCTATTAGCGTGAACGAAGACCGATTGACCTAACAATATAATTAATTATCACTTGCGGTGATGTTTTATATTTTTTATCTTTATCATCAAAATGGTTAATCTAAATAAAAGCAGAAATGTAATTTTATTTTACAATTTCTCTACTATTTCAGATATCTATGGTATTCTGTCAATTATTTCTTGCTTTTCTTTTTCTGACTTCCTTCCTTCTGTTGGAAATAAGCGTGACGAATTTGAAAACTTTAGTATTTCTATGCTAAAGAATACCTCCTTTGCTCTCTCCTTTCTGTGCAATTATTTTGGTTGACTGCACATTTCCTTTTCTCGGTCAATCTTGGATTCAGAAATAATTCTAAGAAAAGGCTTATCAATAATATGCTAAAAAATAATAGTTATTTTACTCTCCATAGTCAGATGATTTTGCTATTTTTTAGAATAACACAAGCGACCGAAAACTGTTTTGCTTCCCGTCTTCTTAATTAGGTAGCATTCTGTCTACTAATACTGTTGTTATAGATGAAAAGACAAAAGAGGCGATGGGGGGACGAGGAGTGAAAGGAAAATAATGATAGAAAGAAAACTACTAAAGTTAGAATTATAAAGATGCTGAAAGCAATAACAAAAATACTTGTAAATTCTAAGTTCCTATAAAAACAATAGTTTTACCAGCAGTCGAATACTATTGAAGGAATGATTATCAGTTAAAACGTCATCTCATTGTGGGTGATAACTATCGTTTAAAATTCATTAATTTAAGAATAATTGGCACACTTTATCGCCGTTAAAACACGTTACTTTGCTTGGATTGTAAGTAATAGCAAGTCTCCCCAAATGTACAGTATTTGGCATTCTATTTTATCATTACTGTTATTATTTTTGTTTTATTACACAAGTTAACGACTAATTACTTCCATGGAAAATAGGTGAAGTTAAGTCTCTTAACTATTAGAGTAACCTCCATATCCTTCAACTCAAAGTTTTGAAGATCTTATCCATTCTCAGCTGTTGCGTTCTCTTAGACTTGCACAGTCATTTCCCTTCAAATGCTGGTGTCGGTAAGAGTGGTGTGTAAATACCTACTATCTATATTTTTTGTGTTTTACAACCATTTTATTTCTGCACTCGAGGCTGTTTAATATGTCAGCCGTTTTATCAATGCTGTAGTTTGTATTTTCTCAATATTGCATTCAGTACCAGTAGTATTGAAATCTTCTTTTTCTTCCTATGTCTTTTTAAAATGTTTCCAGTGTGCTTACGATTATTGATATGAACATGAACGTGCATTGAATGATTTCAACGGATATGTCATTTTAATTAAAGATATTGCACTTCACAATTCGCTTGGCGTTTGCGATAACCATTAACAATTTTTACACTTGTGTGACTTGTGCTTCTCACATGGACAAGTTGCGTGTTCTATTTTTGTGTAATATTTATTTCTTCTAGTCGTTTTATTGCATTGTCTTTTCTTCTTAGTAGTAGTAGTAGTAGTAGTAGTAGTAGTAGTAGTAGTATCTTTAAGCATGTTTTTTATGGACAGGTTAATATGATTTTGCTTACTCTCTTCTCAGATAAAGAGCAATTTTATGTCATACGGAATTTTTTAACAGCATATTCTAATTTCATGGAAGAGAATGTCTTCCTTTTTGAAACTTCCATGTGATTAACTCAACATGTGATTAATTCAACAGCATTTAAAACTTCTGATATCATTTTGGAGCAACTATTTAACATCAAGTGATTTTCTTTGCAATGTCTAGACTTTGCTAAGAAATCACTTGTTTTCGCTCTTTTCAATACTCGCCCCAAAATGATATCAGTCGTTATAAGAGTTATTGAATTGTCAAACTTGATAAAAATATCAGGAAACAAAATAGTCCAAGGATAATCTCATAAAAAGTTGGGGAATATTTTCATGTAGTAAAATCGAGTCGAAAAGAACTTATAAAATAAGCTTTAAATGAGTTTAAACAGAGATTGTCTTGCTTTCTGCCCACACAATGTCATTACAACGGCGACGATAACAGAAAATAAAAATTGTCACAATCATTCATCAGCGTTGATGAAGTAAATTTAGCAGCAACTTAGGTAGCTATTATTTTAATGTCAAAGAAATCCCAGACGCCATCAGCATTATTATCATTATCGTTATCATCGTCGTTCAGATAATAGGTCCATCATATTAAGATAGTTTTGAACAATTTAGAACCTCTTCAAAACTATACAACATTAGCATTGTTACAACGGGTCAAATACAACCCAAATAGTGTATGTTATGAAGACTTTTTGTAAGTAAAATGAAAAAAGAGAAAAAAGAGAAAAAATCCAAAGCAAATGAAGATAAAAATAAAGAATGCCATTATTATTACTTATATACTCACTAGGTGTCCTCACACAAGTGATGGTCTGAGATTACCCATTGGCAACAACCAGTGGTGTTCCCTAGATTCTGAGTGACGACAAGTCTGTCCAGATTGTCATGTTATTATTATTATTATTATTATTATTATTATTATTATTATTAGTAGTAGTAGTAGTAGTAGTAGTAGTAGTAGTGTTATTATTATCTGTGGCATTATTAGGCTTTTTAGTCCATTACCAACAGGCACAAGTTATAGTCTGTTGAAGAATAAATGTTTTTTCTAAATTGATGGTTAAATATAGTTACGTTTGTGCTATTATTTGCAGTAAATACTAATCACTATTATTTGCTTTTTATCGCTAACGCTGCATTGGATGGATTCAATAATACTTAGTTCGCTGGATTTTATCATAACAAAGGTCTACACTAAATTTCAGACAGATAGTCGCAATAGTTTCTGAGAAAAAGTGGAACAGACAGACTAACAGATTAAGAGAATATGATATAGATGATGATGATGATGATGATGATGACGACGACGACGACCATGACGACGACCACGACGACGACCACGATGATGATGATGATGATTACGACGACCATGACAACGACCACGATGGCGACCACGACCACGATGATGATGATGATGATGATGATGATGATGATGATGATGATGATTAATTGTCCGCATGATTATTCCTTTAATCGTCTGCTGATTTCAACGGCCATGTTTGTTTTTCTCTGCGTCTGTCTCTTTAGTATAAAAAGCCTGAATAGAAGAAATTATTCCGCATCATTTATGGCGCACAGTGAAGGAACTTATTGAATAGGGCGGTCTCACATCAACGGCTTTGTTATTTTGGGCGTTACGTTGCCCCCTTACACAATCCATGGTAACATGAATGGATTGGTGTTGTCGTAGATGTTCTGATAAAGAGCGTGAAATGCGTGGAAGTCATTTCACTGGAATTCTCCAAGATTTTCTTAACTATTAGTGTTTGAAATATTTTCTTTACAAGAATTAGAGATGTTATCGACTTTCTCTCTCTTAAAACGTATTTGTTTTTTTATCGATCTGTCGACAGATCCCAATAAAAAGCTTTGTACGTCATTCGATGTATCTCTTGGTCTTTTTATGCAAATTATTAAACGATTATTAAGGCATTTTAAGGCCAGAAGCTAGTCGAGCTGAATGTTACTAACATTGTCAGTTGGATGATGAACAATGAAAATATTCAGAATCATTAATGAAATGATAAAATTTGACTATTTAAGAGGCAGGCTCGACAAGTATTTATTGATATTAGACTTGAAGACAACTTTGTTGTAGACTGCAGAGAATCAGTCTCGTGGTATTCTATTCTACAGATGAGAAGATCTTATCTTGTACTTGACTTTGCCAGATTTAATATTTTATTTTTTAGCGCAAATTTAATGCGATTTTCATCGCTAAGTGCGTAAGTTGAATGGGCGAATCTTTGAAGTTGATCCATCTTATTTTTAGTTTTTGTTTTCATTTAAAAATGTTGGAAACTTTATTTAATTTAAAGCAAAGTAACAGTTTAACATGTTCAATTTAGTTTAACTGCATATCAACCTTTTAGGAGTTGTATTTAATGACCAAACAAAACACCAATTTTAATCGATCAATTATACGTATTCAGTTCAAATATCATCCATTGAATTGTTAATCGAATTTACACTTCTTTCTGCAAATCAACCATATTTCGTATTGACATCAATCTGAATAATCCATCAAGTTTTTTTCATGGTGCCCAACACTCTTTATTTTATCGTCCATTATTTAAAACACATCTGGATACGACAAAAATAATTGCCAATAATCTTATACAATTCTCTTTTGGTATTGTTCTCATTTGGGTTTGGAGGATGAGAAATAGTCCGATGGTAATTTTGATAAACATTTTTAGATACTTTCATGAATAAAAATGTGTCTGCAAAAATACGATGAGTGCAAAGCCGAATCAAAATACACCTTTTACTGATAATCGATCAGTAAACTGCTTGTGGATATCGATGAACTATTAATGATTGAAGAGATTGGAAACCCGAGGAATTGAATGATTGGAGTACCCTGGCGCAATTGTCCCCTACATCGATAGATTCCAGAACTATGGCTAATTTTATTAAAACTTTCATGGTTGTTACAGTTTAATACCACTAAGTATACAATAAATTGAACATATGTTGCTACTTTACTGAACAATTTGGCAAAGCCTGCTTTGATTGCCACGTTATTAATAAGCAACTGGATACGATCCGATCCAATCGACAATACTGACTTTACACTATTCGCACTAGTTGCACACTCTAAAATAAGTGACGATGTTTTCTAGAGTAACGTCTATGATAACATGGACACCGAAAACCATTAACACATAAACAATACACGTTTATAACATAAGTGAGTTTCTGAGCCGTCATTGTCATGTGTTGTGCAGACGTTATAAGCTAGAAATGATTTTTCAAGTTAAGTGGAAGCAGGCTGTACAAATGAAAAAAATCGTCTTTATATTTAACAAGTAGGAAATATAATTATTTTATGTATAAACGATATCAGATAATGTTTCCGGCATAAATTTTCTTAAATTTAATATAATATTAAGTGACAATTTCAAATAGTACATCATATTCACATTGCACATAATAATTCGTATATATATATATATATATATATATATATATATATATATATATGTATATATATATAGTAGTAATTTATAAAATATATATGGCGATTAGGCTACATGCGCGAATTATGTGGTTGTTTATCGATTTTATATGCTCCTCTTCTATTGAGATTTTAGTTAGCCAATCAGCTTCACACATATATATGTGTGTACATACATATATGCACATATATATACATATATATATACATATATGTGTAATCGTTTATGTATATTCATGTTTATTTAATTTGAGCTACCAATATATAAATGTAAGTATGTAACTTACATTTATATATTGGTAGCTCAAATTTTCGACCCAAACCGATTAAAAAGCTTGCCCTATATCTGACAGACAGACACACAGATAGACACGTTCAGTTATAACTTCATTCATTTACAAATTTACATTTCCAAATAATCAAATAAGAAGAATGTTGGGTTTGTTTTACTATAGATTTTAAAACGTTTATTTTGTGCAAAAAACAAGTTGTGTATCAGTGTCATCTTTGTCTTTCTAGTCCAGCCTGCCATTCGGTGACTGGACCAAATTTACCGTCAAAAATCAAAAATAATTAAAACCCGAACTATTAAAAAAATTAGTGACCTGTTCAAGAGTGCCCACCCTCTAAAAATAAGTGTTTTCACCTTTGTTGTTGATGTTTTTACGACGATTATCATATTAGCAGAAAAACATTGAAAAGAGATTAATGACTTTTAAAAAAGGGGATCCATTTTCTCGTTATAACGTTCTACGTTATTGCTGACTTACTGTCGATTTCTTTACCGATGTACCATGTGACCTGTGAGATTTCCCTAATTTCTCTTACAGCACAGTAGTAATTGCGATCGCTAGACCAACACAAACTACTTTTAAAATCTTGTTTCCTAGGGACTTTAGGGTGTGATGAAAACGGATATCGGCACTTCTGGATGTCAGTAACATGAGGAGAATGTGTGTATATTAGTTTCAAAAACGGCTGACAGATGTCACTTGTCAGCCAAAGAACAGGGGAGGATATATCTTCCTTTTCTAAAAGTGCGTGCAAACTAAAATTATATACTGCTACATTTTATCCAATATTTCTGTACAAAAGTGAGCAAATTATTCTTAAATCTCCACAAATGTTTCATGTTTTGAAAATGATATTTTGCTACATTTTTATACAACCTTACCGTAAAAAAAAAAATCTAAAACAATGTATAAATGGTTCATATTTTATCATATTTATTTTATTTTCAGTTATGAATCACTCATTGAAAATAAATATATTAATTCATTAAAATTATATTTACATACATTTCAATAAACGTTTCGATTTTCATACAATAACCCATTTGATTTTCATATTTTTGTGTTATTTACTTTGTAATTATATATTTTTGCGTTATCGTAAACACTTGTTTATATTTGAGGTTCACATAATGGCCGCAAGACGTCAGTTCTCTTTCGAAGTATAGGGGTTAATAACTTGTTTCTGTTGCTAATATGTCACTGACATGCAGAAGCTCTAGAATATCACAATAAAAATTGGAGCCGTCAACTATTTTTCATGATACTGAAGAAATATTTTTCCGCACGTTTCATGTAGTAATGTGCTCGATGGCCATATTTTTGGATATTTGTAAAATTTTACTCGGTTTCCACTTAACATTTTCCTTTTAAAATGACGATTTTGTTCGGTTTTCAAGTAGGCTGAAAACGAATATCGCATTTAAATTTTCTGCAAATAAGTAGTTTTCCGGATATCAAGTAATGAAAAATTAGATCGATTAATATCCGGAAGACTATTTCTTTGTGGAAAAAATGAAATGCGATATATTATTTTATAAGTAGTGGCAATTGTTGTACGCGCATATCATTTTTTAACAAAACAAAACAAGATTAATTCTTATCTTGAGCATTTATTACATCGTTTCTGGTTTGAACAAATATAATTGTCTGAAAAAGTATAAAGAAGGTGAAAAGTACTTATTTTTAGGGGGGACACTTTCGTATAGGTCTGCCAATAAATTTTTAAAGTAAAAAAATCCTTGTATATTTGTCTTTTTTAAATAATTACCAATAATAATCATATTTCTAGGCAAAAATATACCATTTAATTTTTAAACATTTCTCGTACTAAATAATGAATATTAAATCAAATTAAAAGAGTGACCAACAAAACTATAACGTTATAATTTAGAAAGTAATCCTAAACATGAAGAGGGGAGTTCTTTGTTAACTATTCTGCACTTTGACTTAACAATTTTATTTTATTTAAAGTTATGGAAATTTACATTCATCCCGGAAGTTATATTACAGATGAAGTTTAAGAGCAGCAACCGAATACGAGCATATACCGTTTGCTGCTAACTTTAAATGGGATACTCCTCTATTTTGTAAATATTTATGAACTTTTCAGTGCTTTTGTTTTGTTTTTGTTTGTTTAATCTGTAATCTGATTCATTTAATTATTTTGAAGCCTGTATATATATATATATATATATATATATATATATATATATATATATATATATATATATCCGTGTGTGAATATATATATACATGTGTGTGTGTTATATGTGTGTAAGTGTTTGTGTATGTAGCTGCACGTCTGCGAGCGTGTTAAATGGGGGGGTGCAGATATTTGAACGGGGTAGAGTGAGAGAATTAAAAGAATTTAAAAAGAATTTTAACAAGTATCAGTACATGAACAAATTAAAAGAATTTTTAAAATATCAGTACATGAACAAATTAAAAGAATTTTATAAAGTATTTGTACGTGAACAAATAAAGAATTTTTAAAATATCAGTACATGAACAAATTAAAAGAATTTTAAAAAGTATTTGTACGTGAACAAATTAAAAGAATTTTTAAAAATATCAGTACATGAAAAAATTAAAAGAATTTTTAAAATATCAGTACATGAACAAATTAAAAGCATTTTAAACAGTATGTGTACGTGAACAAATTAAAAGAATTTTAAAACTATCAGTACATGAACAAATAAAAAGAATTTTAAAAGTATTTGTACGTGAACAAATGAAAAGAATTTTTAAAAATATCAGTACATGAACAAATTAAAAGAATTTTAAAAATATCAGTACATGAACTCATTAAAAGCATTATAAAAAGTATTTGTACGTGAACAAATTAATAGAATTTGTTAAAATATAAGTACATGAACGAATTAAAATAATTTTTAAAATATCAGTACATAAAAAAAAAAAATTTAAAAAGTATGTGTACCTGAACAAATAAAAAGAATTTTAAAAAGTATGTGTACGTGAACAAATTAAAAGAATTTTAACAAGTATCAGTACATGAACAAATTAAAAGAATTTTTAAAATATCAGTACATGAACAAATTAAAAGAATTTTAAAAATATCAGTACATGACCAAAGTTAAAGAATTTTTAATAGTATTTGTACGTGAACAAATTAAAAGAATTTTTAAAAATATCAGTACATGAACAAATTAAAAGAAGTTTTAAAATATCAGTACATGAACAAAGTAAACGAATTTTAACAAGTATTTGTACGTGAACGAATTAAAAGAATTTTCAAAATATCAGTACATGAACAAATTAAAAGAATTTTTAAAAGTATTTGTACGTGAACAAATTAAAAGAATTTTTAAAAATATCAGTACATGAACAAATAAAAAGCATTTTTAAAATATCAGTACATGAACTAATTAAAAAAATTTTAAAGATATCAGTACATGAACAAATTTAAAGAATTTTAGAAAGTATTTGTACGTGCACAAATTAAAAGAATTTTATACATATCAGTACATGAACGAATTAAAAGAATTTTTACAATATCAGTATATGAACAAATTAAAAGAATTTTAAAAATATCAGTACATGAACTAATAAAAAGAATTTTAAAAAGTATTTGTACGTAAACAAATTAAAAGAATTTTTATAAATATCAGTACATGATAAAATTAAAAGAATTTTTAAAATATCAGTACATGAACAAATTAAAAGAATTTTAAAAAGTATTTGTACGTGAACAAATTAAAAGAATTTTCAAAATATCAGTACATGAACAAATTAAAAGAATTTTTAAAAGTATTTGTACGTGAACAAATTAAAAGAATTTTAAAAATATCAGTACATGAACAAATTAAAAGAATTTTTAAAATATCAGTACATGAACAAAGTAAACGAATTTTAAAAAGTATTTGTACGTGAACAAATTAAAAGAATTTTTAAAATATCAGTACATGAACAAATTAAAAGAATTTTGAAAAGTATTTGTACGTGAACAAATTAAAAGAATTTTTAAAAATATCAGTACATGAACAAATAAAAAGAATTTTTAAAATATCAGTACATAAACTAATTAAAAGAATTTTTAAAATATCAGTACATGAACAAATTTAAAGAATTGTAGAAGGTATTTGTACGTGAACAAATAAAAAGAATTTTTAAAATATCAGTACATGAACAAATTAAAAGAATTTTTACAATATCAGTACATGAACAAATTAAAAGAATTTTAAAATATCAGTACATGAACTAATAAAAAGAAGTTTTAAAATATCAGTACATGAACAAATTAAAACAATTTTAAAAAGTATTTGTACGTGAACAAATTAAAAGAATTTTTTAAAATATGAGTACATGAACAAATTAAAAGAATTTTTTAAAATATCAGTACATGAACAAATTAAAAGAATTTTAAAAAGTATGTGTACGTGAGCAAATTAAAAGAATTTTAAAAAGTATGTGTACGTGAACAAATTAAAAGAATTTTAAAAAGTATCAGTACATGAACAAATTAAAAGAATTTTAAAAATATCAGTACATGAAAAATTAAAAGAATTTTAAAATATCAGTACATGAACTAATAAAAAGAATTTTAAATAGTATTTGTACGTGAACAAATTAAAAGAATTTTAAAAATATCAGTACATGAACAAATTAAAAGAATTTTAAAAATATCAGTACATGACAAATTAAAAGAATTTTAAACATATCAGTACATGAACAAATTAAGAGAATTTTTTTAAATATCAGTACATGAACAAATTAGAAGAATTTTAAAAAGTATTTGTACGTGAACAAACTAAAAGAATTTTTAAAAATATCAGTCCATGAACGAATTAAAATAATTTTTAAAATATCAGTACATGAACAAATAAAAAGAATTTTAAAAAGTATTTGTCCGTGAACAAATTAAAAGAATTTTCAAAATATCAGTACATGAACAAATTGAAAGAATTTTAAAAAGTATTTGTACGTGAACAAATTAAAAGAATTTTTAAAAATATCAGTACATGAACAAATCAAAAGAATTTTAAAAAGTATTTGTACGTGAACAAATTAAAAGAATTTTTAAAAATATCAGTACATGAACAAATTAAAAGAATTTTAAATAGTATTTGTACGTGAACCAATTTAAAAGAATTTTAAAAAGTATTTGTACGTGAACAAATGAAAAGAATTTTTAAAAATATCAGTACATGAACAAATTAAAAGAATTTTTAAAATATCAGTACATGAACTAATTAAAAGAATTTTTAAGATATCAGTACATGAACAAATTAAAAGAATTTTAAAAAATATTTGTACGTGAACAAATTAAAAGAATTTTTAATATATCAGTACATGAACGAATTAAAAGAATTTTTAAAATATCAGTACATGAACAAATTAAAAGAATTTTTAAAAATATCAGTACATGAACTAATAAAAAGAATTTAAAAATATCAGTACATGAACAAATTAAAAGAATTTTAAAAAGTATTTGTACGTGAACAAATTAAAAGAATTTTAAAAATATCAGTACATGAACTAATTAAAAGAATTTTAAAAAGTATTTGTACGTGAACAAATTAAAAGAATTTAAAAAAGTATTTGTACGTGAACAAATTAAAAGAATCTTAAAAAGTATCAGTACATGAACAAATTAAAAGAATTTTAAAAAGTATTTGTACATGAACAAATTAAAAGAATTTTAAAAATATCAGTACATGAACTAATTAAAAGAATTTTAAAAATATCAGTACATGAACAAATTAAAAGAATTTTGAACAGTATGTGTACATGAACAAATTAAAAGAATTTTAAAAATATCAGTACATGAACTAATTAAAAGAATTTTAAAAAGTATCAGTACATGAACAAATTAAAAGAATTTTAAAAATATCAGTACATGAACAAATTAAAAGAATTTTAAAAAGTATTTGTACGTGAACAAATCAAAAGAATTTTAAAAATATCAGTACATGAACAAATTAAAAGAATTTTAAAAAGTATTTGTACATGAACTAATTAAAAGAATTTTAAAAATATCAGTACATGAACAAATTAAAAGAATTTTTAAAATATATGTACATGAACTAATTAAAAGAATTTTAAAAAGTATCTGTACATGAACTAATTAAAAGAATTTTAAAAATATCAGTACATGAACAAATTAAAAGAATTTTAAAAAGTATTTGTACATGAACTAATTAAAAGAATTTTAAAAATATCAGTACATGAACAAATTAAAAGAATTTTAAAAAGTATTTGTACATGAACAAATTAAAAGAATTTTAAAAATATCAGTACATGAACTAATTAAAAGAATTTTTAAAATATCAGTACATGAACAAATTAAAAGGATTTAAAAAAGTATTTGTACGTGAACAAATTAAAAGAATTTTAAAAATATCAGTACATAAACAAATTAAAAGAATTTTAAAAATATCAGTACATGAACGAATTAAAAGAATTTTAAAAATATCAGTACATGAACAAATTAAAAGAATTTTTAAAAGTATTTGTACGTGAACAAATTCAAAGAATTTTAAAAATATCAGTACATACACAAATTAAAAGAATTTTAAAAAGTATTTGTACGTGAACAAATTAAAAGAATTTTAAAAATATCAGTACATGAACAAATTAAAAGAATTTTAAAAAGTATCAGTACATGAACAAATTAAAAGAATTTTAAAAAGTATTTGTACGTGAACAAATTAAAAGAATTTTTTAAAATATCAGTACATGAACAAATTAAAAGAATTTTTTAAAATATAAGTACATGAACAAATTAAAAGAATTTTGAAAAGTATGTGTACGTGAGCAAATTAAAAGAATTTTAAAAAGTATGTGTACGTGAACAAATTAAAAGAATGTTTAAAAGTATCAGTACATGAACAAATTAAAAGAATTTTAAAAATATCAGTACATGAAAAATTAAAAGAATATTTAACTATCAGTACATGAACTAATAAAAAGAATTTTAAATAGTATTTGTACGTGAACAAATTAAAAGAGTTTTAAAAATATCAGTACATGAACAAATTAAAAGAATTTTTAAAAAATCAGTACATGACAAATTAAAAGAATTTTAAACATATCAGTACATGAACAAATAAAGAGAATTTTTAAAAATATCAGTACATGAACAAATTAGAAGAATTTTAAAAAGTATTTGTACGTGAACAAACTAAAAGAATTTTTAAAAATATCAGTACATGAACGAATTAAAATATTTTTTAAAATATCAGTACATGAACAAATTAAAAGAATTTTAAAAAGTATTTGTACGTGAACAAATTAAAAGAATTTTTAAAATATCAGTACATGAACAAATTGAAAGAATTTTAAAAAGTATTTGTACGTGAACAAATTAAAAGAATTTTTAAAAATATCAGTACATGAACAAATTAAAAGAATTTTAAAAAGTATTTGTACGTGAACAAATTAAAAGAATTTTTAAAATATCAGTACATGAACAAATTAAAAGAATTTTAAAAAGTATTTGTACGTGAACAAATTAAAAGAATTTTAAAAAGTATTTTTACGTGAACAAATTAAAAGAATTTTTAAAAATATCAGTACATGAACAAATTAAAAGAATTTTTAAAATATCAGTACATGAACTAATTAAAAGAATTTTTAAGATATCAGTACATGAACAAATTAAAAGTATTTTAAAAAATATTTGTACGTGAACAAATTAAAAGAATTTTTAATATATCAGTACATGAACGAATTAAAAGAATTTTTAAAATATCAGTACATGAACAAATTAAAAGAATTTTTAAAAATATCAGTACATGAACTAATAAAAAGAATTTAAAAATATCAGTACATGAACAAATTAAAAGAATTTTAAAAAGTATTTGTACGTGAACAAATTAAAAGAATTTTAAAAATATCAGTACATGAACTAATTAAAAGAATTTTAAAAAGTATTTGTACGTGAACAAATTAAAAGAATTTAAAAAAGTATTTGTACGTATACAAATTAAAAGAATTTTAAAAAGTATCAGTACATGAACAAATTAAAAGAATTTTAAAAAGTATTTGTACATGAACAAATTAAAAGAATTTTAAAAATATCAGTACATGAACTAATTAAAAGAATTTTAAAAATATCAGTACATGAACAAATTAAAAGAATTTTAAAAAGTATGTGTACATGAACAAATTAAAAGAATTTTAAAAATATCAGTACATGAACTAATTAAAAGAATTTTAAAAAGTATCAGTACATGAACAAATTAAAAGAATTTTTAAAAATATCAGTACATGAACAAATTAAAAGAATTTTAAAAAGTATTTGTACGTGAACAAATTAAAAGAATTTTAAAAATATCAGTACATTAACTAATTAAAAGAATTTTAAAAATATCAGTACATGAACAAATTAAAAGAATTTTAAAAAGTATTTGTACATGAACAAATTAAAAGAATTTTTAAAATATCAGTACATGAACTAATTAAAAGAATTTTAAAATATCAGTACATGAACAAATTAAAAGAATTTTAAAAAGTATTTGTACGTGAACAAATTAAAAGAATTTTAAAAATATCAGTACATAAACAAATTAAAAGAATTTTAAAAATATCAGTACATGAACGAATTAAAAGAATTTTAAAAATATCAGTACATTAACAAATTAAAAGAATTTTTAAAAGTATTTGTACGTGAACAAATTCAAAGAATTTTAAAAATATCAGTACATAAACAAATTAAAAGTATTTTAAAAATATCAGTACATGAACAAATTAAAAGAATTTAAAAAAGTATTTGTACGTGAACAAATTAAAAGAATTTTTAAAATATCAGTACATGAACTAATTAAAAGAATTTTAAATATATCAGTACATGAACGAATTAAAAGAATTTTTAAAATATCAGTACATGAACAAATTAAAAGAATTTTTAAAAATATCAGTACATGAACTAATAAAAAGAATTTAAAAATATCAGTACATGAACAAATTAAAAGAATTTTAAAAAGTATTTGTACGTGAACAAATTAAAAGAATTTTAAAAATATCAGTACATGAACTAATTAAAAGAATTTTAAAAAGTATTTGTACGTGAACAAATTAAAAGAATTTAAAAAAGTATTTGTACGTGAACAAATTAAAAGAATTTTAAAAAGTATCAGTACATGAACAAATTAAAAGAATTTTAAAAAGTATTTGTACATGAACAAATTAAAAGAATTTTAAAAATATCAGTACATGAACTAATTAAAAGAATTTTAAAAATATCAGTACATGAACAAATTAAAAGAATTGTAACAAGTATGTGTACATGAACAAATTAAAAGAATTTTAAAAATATCAGTACATGAACGAATTAAAAGAATTTTAAAAATATCAGTACATGAACAAATTAAAAGAATTTTTAAAATATCAGTACATGAACAAATTAAAAGAATTTTAAAAAGTATTTGTACGTGAACAAATCAAAAGAATTTTAAAAATATCAGTACATGAACAAATTAAAAGAATTTTTAAAAGTATTTGTACATGAATCAATTAAAAGAATTTTAAAAATATCAGTACATGAACAAATTAAAAGAATTTTTAAAATATCAGTACATGAACTAATTAAAAGAATTTTAAAAATTATTTGTACATGAACTAATTAAAAGAATTTTAAAAATATCAGTACATGAACAAATTAAAAGAATTTTAAAAAGTATTTGTACATGAACTAATACAAAGAATTTTAAACATATCAGTACATGAACAAATTAAAAGAATTTTAAAAAGTATTTGTACATGAACAAATTAAAAGAATTTCAAAAATATCAGTACATGAACTAATTAAAAGAATTTTTAAAATATCAGTACATGAACAAATTAAAAGAATTTTAAAAAGTATTTGTACGTGAACAAATTAAAAGAATTTTAAAAATATCAGTACATAAACAAATTAAAAGAATTTTAAAAATATCAGTACATGAACGAATTAAAAGAATTTTAAAAATATCAGTACATGAACAAATTAAAAGAATTTTTAAAAGTATTTGTACGTGAACAAATTCAAAGAATTTTAAAAATATCAGTACATAAACAAATTAAAAGTATTTTAAAAATATCAGTACATGAACAAATTAAAAGAATTTTAAAAAGTATTTGTACGTGAACAAATTAAAAGAATTTTAAAAATATCAGTACATGAACAAATTAAAAGAATTTTAAAAAGTATCAGTACATGAACAAATTAAAAGAATTTTAAAAAGTATTTGTACGTGAACAAATTAAAAGAATTTTTTAAAATATCAGTACATGAACAAATTAAAAGAATTTTTTAAAATATCAGTACATGAACAAATTAAAAGAATTTTAAAAAGTATGTGTACGTGAACAAATGAAAAGAATTTTAAAAAGTATGTGTACGTGAAAAAATTAAAAGAATTTTAAAAAGTATCAGTACATGAACAAATTAAAAGAATTTTAAAAATATCAGTACATGAAAAATTAAAAGAATTTTAAACTATCAGTACATGAACTAATAAAAAGAATTTTAAATAGTATTTGTACGTGAACAAATAAAAAGAATTTTAAAAATATCAGTACATGAACAAATTAAAAGAATTTTTAAAATATCAGTACATGACAAATTAAAAGAATTTTAAACATATCAGTACATGAACAAATTAAGAGAATTTTTTAAAATATCAGTACATAAACAAATTAGAAGAATTTTAAAAAGTATTTGTACGTGAACAAACTAAAAGAATTTTTAAAAATATCAGTACATGAACGAATTAAAATAATTTTTAAAATATAAGTACATGAACAAATTAAAAGAATTTTAAAAAGTATTTGTACGTGAACAAATTAAAAGAATTTTAAAAATATCAGTACATGAACAAATTGAAAGAATTTTAAAAAGTATTTGTACATGAACAAATTAAAAGAATTTTTAAAAATATCAGTACATGAACAAATTAAAAGAATTTTAAAAAGTATTTGTACGTGAACAAATTAATAGAATTTTTAAAATATCAGTACATGAACAAATTAAAAGAATTTTAAAAAGTATTTGTACGTGAACAAATTAAAAGAATTTTAAAAAGTATTTGTACGTGAACAAATTAAAAGAATTTTTAAAAATATCAGTACATGAACAAATTAAAAGAATTTTTAAAATATCAGTACATGAACTAATTAAAAGAATTTTTAAGATATCAGTACATGAACAAATTAAAAGCATTTTAAAAAATATTTGTACGTGAACAAATTAAAAAATTTTTAATATATCAGTACATGAACGAATTAAAAGAATTTTTACAATATCAGTACATGAACAAATTAAAAGAATTTTTAAAAATATCAGTACATGAACTAATAAAAAGAATTTAAAAATATCAGTACATGAACAAATTAAAAGAATTTTAAAAAGTATTTGTATGTAAACAAATTAAAAGAATTTTAAAAATATCAGTACATGAACTAATTAAAAGAATTTTAAAAAGTATTTGTACGTGAACAAATTAAAAGAATTTAAAAAAGTATTTGTACGTATACAAATTAAAAGAATTTTAAAAAGTATCAGTACATGAACAAATTAAGAGAATTTTAAAAAGTATTTGTACATGAACAAATTAAAAGAATTTTAAAAATATCAGTACATGAACTAATTAAAAGAATTTTAAAAATATCAGTACATGAACAAATTAAAAGAATTTTAAAAATATCAGTACATGAACAAATTAAAAGAATTTTAAAAAGTATTTGTCCGTGAACAAATTAAAAGAATTTTAAAAATATCAGTACATGAACTAATTAAAAGAATTTTAAAAAGTATTTGTACGTGAACAAATTAAAAGAATTTTAAAAATATCAGTACATGAACTAATTAAAAGAATTTTAAAAATATCAGTACATGAACAAATTAAAATAATTTTAAAAAGTATTTGTACATGAACAAATTAAAAGAATATTTAAAATATCAGTACATGAACTAATTAAAAGAATTTTTAAAATATCAGTACATGAACAAATTAAAAGAATTTTAAAAAGTATTTGTACGTGAACAAACTAAAAGAATTTTAAAAATATCAGTACATAAACAAATTAAAAGAATTTTAAAAATATCAGTACATGAACGAATTAAAAGAATTTTAAAAATATCAGTACATGAACAAATTAAAAGAATTTTTAAAAGTATTTGTACGTGAACAAATTCAAAGAATTTTAAAAATATCAGTACATAAACAAATTAAAAGTATTTTAAAAATATCAGTACATGAACAAATTAAAGGATTTAAAAAAGTATTTGTACGTAAACAAATTAAAAGAATTTTTAAAATATAAGTACATGAACTAATTAAAAGAATTTTAAAAATATCAGTACATGAACAAATTAAAAGAATTTTAAAAATATCAGTACATGAAGAAATTAAAAGAATTTTAAAATATCAGTACATGAACAAAGTAAAAGAATTTTAAAAAGTATTTGTACGTGAACAAATTAAAAGAATTTTAAAAATATCAGTACATTAACGAATTAAGAGAATTTTAAAAATATCAGTACATGAACAAATTAAAAGAATTTTTAAATATCAGTACATGAACTAATAAAAAGAATTTTAAAAATATCAGTACATGAACAAATTAAAAGAATTTTAAAAAGTATTTGTACATGAACAAATTAAAAGAATTTTAAAATATCAGTACATGATAAACTTAAAAGAATTTTTAAAATATCAGTACATGAACAAATTAAAAGAATTTTAAAAAGTATTGGTACGTGACCAAATTAAAAGAATTTTAAAAATATCAGTACATGAACAAATTAAAAGAATTTTAAAAAGTATTTGTACGTGAACAAATTAAAAGAATTTCTAAAAATATCAGTACATGAACAAATTAAAAGAATTTTTAAAATATCAGTACATGAACAAAGTAAATGAATTTTAAAAAGTATTTGTACGTGAAAAAATTAAAAGAATTTTTAAAATATCAGTACATGAACAAATTAAAAGAATTTTAAAAAGTATTTGTACGTGAACAAATTAAAAGAATTTTAAAAATATCAGTACATGAACAAATTAAAAGAATTTTAAAAAGTATCAGTACATGAACAAATTAAAAGAATTTTAAAAAGTATTTGTACGTGAACAAATTAAAAGAATTTTTTAAAATATCAGTACATGAACAAATTAAAAGAATTTTTTAAAATATCAGTACATGAACAAATTAAAAGAATTTTAAAAAGTATGTGTACGTGAGCAAATTAAAAGAATTTTAAAAAGTATGTGTACGTGAAAAAATTAAAAGAATTTTAAAAAGTATCAGTACATGAACAAATTAAAAGAATTTTAAAAATATCAGTACATGAAAAATTAAAAGAATTTTAAACTATCAGTACATGAACTAATAAAAAGAATTTTAAATAGTATTTGTACGTGAACAAATTAAAAGAATTTTAAAAATATCAGTACATGAACAAATTAAAAGAATTTTTAAAATATCAGTACATGACAAATTAAAAGAATTTTAAACATATCAGTACATGAACAAATTAAGAGAATTTTTTAAAATATCAGTACATAAACAAATTAGAAGAATTTTAAAAAGTATTTGTACGTGAACAAACTAAAAGAATTTTTAAAAATATCAGTACATGAACGAATTAAAATAATTTTTAAAATATAAGTACATGAACAAATTAAAAGAATTTTAAAAAGTATTTGTACGTGAACAAATTAAAAGAATTTTAAAAATATCAGTACATGAACAAATTGAAAGAATTTTAAAAAGTATTTGTAAATGAACAAATTAAAAGAATTTTTAAAAATATCAGTACATGAACAAATTAAAAGAATTTTAAAAAGTATTTGTACGTGAATAAATTAAAAGAATTTTTAAAATATCAGTACATGAACAAATTAAAAGAATTTTAAAAAGTATTTGTACGTGAACAAATTAAAAGAATTTTAAAAAGTATTTGTACGTGAACAAATTAAAAGAATTTTTAAAAATATCAGTACATGAACAAATTAAAAGAATTTTTAAAATATCAGTACATGAACTAATTAAAAGAATTTTTAAGATATCAGTACATGAACAAATTAAAAGCATTTTAAAAAATATTTGTACGTGAACAAATTAAAAGAATTTTTAATATATCAGTACATGAACGAATTAAAAGAATTTTTACAATATCAGTACATGAACAAATTAAAAGAATTTTTAAAAATATCAGTACATGAACTAATAAAAAGAATTTAAAAATATCAGTACATGACCAAATTAAAAGAATTTTAAAAAGTATTTGTACGTGAACAAATTAAAAGAATTTTAAAAATATCAGTACATGAACTAATTAAAAGAATTTAAAAAATATTTGTACGTGAACAAATTAAAAGAATTTAAAAAGTATTTGTACGTATACAAATTAAAAGAATTTTAAAAAGTATCAGTACATGAACAAATTAAAAGAATTTTAAAAAGTATTTGTACATGAACAAATTAAAAGAATTTTAAAAATATCAGTACATGAACTAATTAAAAGAATTTTAAAAATATCAGTACATGAACAAATTAAAAGAATTTTAAAAAGTATTTGTACGTGAACAAATTAAAAGAATTTTAAAAATATCAGTACATGAACTAATTAAAAGAATTTTAAAAATATCAGTACATGAACAAATTAAAAGAATTTTAAAAAGTATTTGTACATGAAAAATTTAAAAGAATTTTTAAAATATCAGTACATGAACTAATTAAAAGAATTTTTAAAATATCAGTACATGAACAAATTAAAAGAATTTTAAAAAGTATTTGTACGTGAACAAACTAAAAGAATTTTAAAAATATCAGTACATAAACAAATTAAAAGAATTTTAAAAATATCAGTACATGAACGAATTAAAAGAATTTTAAAAATATCAGTACATGAACAAATTAAAAGAATTTTTAAAAGTATTTGTACGTGAACAAATTCAAAGAATTTTAAAAATATCAGTACATAAACAAATTAAAAGTATTTTAAAAATATCAGTACATGAACAAATTAAAAGAATTTAAAAAAGTATTTGTACGTGAACAAATTAAAAGAATTTTTAAAATATCAGTACATGAACTAATTAAAAGAATTTTAAAAATATCAGTACATGAACAAATTAAAAGAATTTTAAAAATATCAGTACATGAAGAAATTAAAAGAATTTTAAAATATCAGTACATGAACAAAGTAAAAGAATTTTAAAAAGTATTTGTACGTGAACAAATTAAAAGAATTTTTAAAATATCAGTACATTAACTATAGTATTTGTACGTGAAC
This sequence comes from Euprymna scolopes, assembly GCF_053919585.1. Taxonomy (NCBI): domain Eukaryota; kingdom Metazoa; phylum Mollusca; class Cephalopoda; order Sepiida; family Sepiolidae; genus Euprymna; species Euprymna scolopes. The sequence goes on from NC_136518.1 coordinate 26,275,141, forward strand.
AAATTAAAAGAATTGTAAAAATATCAGTACATGAACAAATTAAAAGAATTTTTAATATATCAGTACATGAACTAATAAAAAGAATTTTAAAAATATCAGTACATGAACAAATTAAAAGAATTTTAAAAAGTATTTGTACATGAACAAATTAAAAGAATTTTAAAATATCAGTACATGATAAAATTAAAAGAATTTTTAAAATATCAGTACATGAACAAATTAAAAGAATTTTAAAAAGTATTGGTACCTGACCAAATTAAAAGAATTTTAAAAATATCAGTACATGAACAAATTAAAAGAATTTTAAAAAGTATTTGTACGTGAACAAATTAAAAGAATTTTTAAAAATATCAGTACATGAACAAATTAAAAGAATTTTTAAAATATCAGTACATGAACAAAGTAAATGAATTTTAAAAAGTATTTGTACGTGAAAAAATTAAAAGAATTTTTAAAATATCAGTACATGAACAAATTAAAAGAATTTTTAAAAGTATTTGTACGTGAACAAATTAAAAGAATTTTAAAAATATCAGTACATGAACAAATAAAAAGAATTTTTAAAATATCAGTACATGAACTAATTAAAAGAATTTTTAAAATATCAGTACATTAACAAATTTAAAGAATTTTAAAAAGTATTTGTACATGAACAAATTAAAAGAATTTTAGAAATATCAGTACATAAACAAATTAAAAGAATTTTAAAAATATCAGTACATGAACGAATTAAAAGAATTTTAAAAATATCAGTACATGAACAAATTAAAAGAATTTTTAAATATCAGTACATGAACTAATAAAAAGAATTTTAAAAATATCAGTACATGAACAAATTAAAAGAATTTTAAAAAGTATTTGTACGTGAACAAATTAAAAGAATTTTAAAATAAATGATAAAATTAAAAGAATTTTTAAAATATCAGTACATGAACAAATTAAATGAATTTTTAAAATATCAGTACATGAACAAATTAAAAGAATTTTAAAAAGTATTGGTACGTGAACAAATTAAAAGAATTTTAAAAATATCAGTACATGAACAAATTAAAAGAATTTTAAAAAGTATTTGTACGTGAACAAATTAAAAGAATTTTTAAAAATATCAGTACATGAACAAATTAAAAGAATTTTTAAAATATCAGTACATGAACAAAGTAAATGAATTTTAAAAAGTATTTGTACGTGAACAAATTAAAAGAATTTTTAAAATATCAGTACATGAACAAATTAAAAGAATTTTTAAAAGTATTTGTACGTGAACAAATTAAAAGAATTTTAAAAATATCAGTACATGAACAAATAAAAAGAATTTTTAAAATATCATTACATGAACAAATTAAAAAATTTTAAAATATCAGTACATGAACAAATTTAAAGAATTGTAGAAATTATTTGTACGTGAACAAATTAAAAAAATTTTTAAAATATCAGTACATGAACGAATTAACAGAATTTTTACAATATCAGTACATGAACAAATTAAAAGAATTTTAAAATATCAGTACATGAACTAATAAAAAGAATTTTAAAAATATCAGTACATTAACAAATTAAAACTATTTTAAAAAGTATTTGTACGTGAACAAATTAAAATAATTTTTTAAAATATCAGTACATTAACAAATTAAAAGAATTTTTAAAATATCAGTACATGAACAAATTAAAAGAATTTTAAAAAGTATGTGTACGTTAACAAATTAAAAGAATTTTAAAAAGTATGTGTACGTGAATAAATTAAAAGAATTTTAAAAAGTATCAGTACATGAACAAATTAAAAGAATGTTCAAAATATCAGTACATGAAAAATTAAAAGAATTTTAAAATATCAGTACATGAACTAATAAAAAGAATTTTAAATAGTATTTGTACGTGAACAAATTAAAAGAATTGTAAAAATATCAGTACATGAACAAATTAAAAGAATTTTTAAAATATCAGTACATGACAAATTAAAAGGATTTTAAACATATCAGTACATGAACAAATTAAAAGAATTTTAAAAATATCAGTACATAAACAAATTAGAAGAATTTTAAAAAGTATTTGTACGTGAACAAACTAAAAGAATTTTTTAAAATATCATTACATGAACGAATTAAAAGAATTTTTAAAATATCAGTACATGAACAAATTAAAAGAATTTTAAAAAGTATTTGTACGTGAACAAATTAAAAGAATTTTACAAAAAATCAGTACATGAACAAATTAAAAGAATTTTAAAAAGTATTTGTGCATGAACAAATTAAAAGAATCTTTAAAAATAGTAGTACATGTACAAATTAAAAGAATTTTAAAAATATCAGTACATGAACAAATTGAAAGAATTTTAAAAAGTATTTGTACGTGAACAAATTAAAAGAAATTTTAAAATATCAGTACATGAACAAATTAAAAGAATTTTAAAAAGTATTTGTACGTGAACAAATTAAAAGAATTTTTAAAAATATCAGTACATGAACAAATTAAAAGAATTTTTAAATATCAGTACATGAACTAATTAAAAGAATTTTTAGATATCAGTACATGAACAAATTAAAAGAATTTTAAAAAATATTTGTACGTGAACAAATTAAAAGAATTTTTAATATATCAGTACATGAACGAATTAAAAGAATTTTTAAGATATCAGTACATGAACAAATTAAAAGAATTTTAAAAAGTATTTGTACGTGAACAAATTAAAAGAATTTTCAAAAGTATCAGTACATAAACAAATTAAAAGAATTTTAAAAAGTATTTGTACATGAACAAATTAAAAGAATTTTCAAAATATCAGTACATGAACTAATTAAAAGAATTTTAAAAATATCAGTACATGAACAAATTAAAAGAATTTTAAAAAGTATTTGTACATGAAAAAATTAAAAGAATTTTAAAAATATCAGTACATGAACTAATTAAAAGAATTTTGAAAAAGTATTTGTACATGAACAAATTAAAAGAATTTTAAAAATATCAGTACATGAACAAATTTAAAGAATTTTAAAAAGTATTTGTACGTGAACAAATTAAAAGAATTTTAAAAATATCAGTACATGAACTAATTAAAAGAATTTTAAAAATATCAGTACATGAACAAATTAAAAGAATTTTAAAAAGTATTTGTACATGAACAAATTAAAAGAATTTTAAAAATATCAGTACATGAACTACTTAAAAGAATTGTTAAAATATCAGTACATGAACAAATAAAAAGAATTTTAAAAAGTATTTGTACGTGACCAAATTAAAAGAATTTTAAAAATATCAGTACATGAACGAATTAAAAGAATTTTAAAAATATCAGTACATGAACAAATTAAAAGAATTTTAAAAAGTATTTGTACGTGAAAAAATTAAAAGAATTTTAAAAATATCAGTACATAAACAAATTAAAAGTATTTTAAAAATATCAGTACATGAACAAATTAAAATAATTTTAAAAAGTATTTGTACGTGAACAAATTAAAAGAATTTTAAAAATATCAGTACATGAACAAATTAAAAGAATTTTAAAAATATCAGTACATGAACAAATTAAAAGAATTTTAAAAGTATCCGTACATGAACAAATTAAAAGATTTTTAAAAAGTATTTGTACATAAACAAATTAAAAGTATTTTAAAAATATCAGTACATGAACAAATTAAAGGATTTAAAAAAGTATTTGTACGTGAACAAATTAAAAGAATTTTTAAAATATAAGTACATGAACTACTTAAAAGAATTGTTAAAATATCAGTACATGAACAAATTAAAAGAATTTTAAAAAGTATTTGTACGTGAACAAATTAAAAGAATTTTAAAAATATCAGTACATAAACAAATAAAAAGAATTTTAAAAATATCAGTACATGAACAAATGAAAACTATTTTAAAAAGTATTTGTACGTGACCAAATTAAAAGAATTTTAAAAATATCAGTACATGAACGAATTAAAAGAATTTTAAAAATATCAGTACATGAACAAATTAAAATAATTTTAAAAAGTATTTGTACGTGAACAAATTAAAAGAATTTTAAAAATATCAGTACATAAACAAATAAAAAGTATTTAAAAAATATCAGTACATGAACAAATTAAAATAATTTTAAAAAGTATTTGTACGTGAACAAATTAAAAGAATTTTAAAAATATCAGTACATGAACAAATTAAAAGAATTTTAAAAATATTAGTACATGAACAAATTAAAAGAATTTTAAAAGTATCCGTACATGAACAAATTAAAAGAATTTTAAAAAGTATTTGTACGTGAACAAATTAAAAGAATTTTTTAAATATCAGTACATGAACTAATTAAAATAATTTTTAAAATATCAGTACATGAACAAATTAAAAGAATTTTTAAAATATCAGTACATGAAGAAATTAAAAGAATTTTAAAATATCAGTACATGAACAAAGTAAAAGAATTTTAAAAAGTATTTGTACGTGAACAAATTAAAAGAATTTTTAAAATATCAGTACATGACAAATTAAAAGAATTTTTAAAATATCAGTACATGAACAAATTAAAAGAATTTAAAAAAGTATTTGTACGTGAACAAATTAAAAGAATTTTTAAAATATCAGTACATGAACAAATAAAAAGAATTTTTAAAATATCAGTACATGAACAAATAAAAAGAATTTTTAAAAGTATTTGTACGTGAACAAATTAAAAGAATTTTTAAAATATCAGTACAAGAAAAATTAAAAGAATTTTAAAAAGTATTTGTACGTGAACAAATTAAAAGAATTTTTAAAATATCAGTACATAAACGAATTAAAAGAATTTTAACAATATCAGTACATGAACACATTAAAAGAATTTTTAAATATCAGTACATGAACTAATAAAAAGAATATTAAAAATATCAGTACATGAACAAATTAAAAGAATTTTAAAAAGTATTTGTACGTGAACAAATTAAAAGAATTGTAAAAATATCAGTACATGATAAAATTAAAAGAATTTTAAAATATCAGTACATGAACAAATTAAAAGAATTTTAAAAAGTATTGGTACGTGAACAAATCCAAAGAATTTGAAAAATATCAGTACATGAACAAATTATTTGAATTTTAAAAAGTATTTGTACGTGAACAAATTAAAAGAATTTTTTAAAAATATCAGTACATGAACAAATTAAAAGAATTTTTAAAATATCAGTACATGAACAAAGTAAATGAATTTTAAAAAGTATTTGTACGTGAACAAATTAAAAGAATTTTGAAAATATCAGTACATGAACAAATTAAAAGAATTTTTAAAAGTATTTGTACGTGAACAAATTAAAAGAATTTTTAAAAATATCAGTACATGAACAAATAAAAAGAATTTTTAAAATATCAGTACATGAACTAATTAAAAGAATTTTAAAAATATCAGTACATAAACAAATTTAAAGAATTGTAGAAGGTATTTGTACGTGAACAAATTAAAAGAATTTTAAAATATCAGTACATGTACTAATAAAAAGAATTTTAAAAATATCAGTACATGAACAAATTAAAACTATTTTAAAAAGTATTTGTACGTGAACAAATTAAAAGAATTTTCAAAATATCAGTACATGAACAAATTAAAAGAATTTTAAAAAGTATTTGTACGTGAACAAATTAAAAGAATTTTTTAAAATATAAGTACATTAACAAATTAAAAGAATTTTTAAAATATCAGTACATGAACAAATTAAAAGAATTTTAAAAAGTATGTGTACGTTAACAAATTAAAAGAATTTTAAAAAGTATGTGTACGTGAACAAATTAAAAGAATTTTAAAAAGTATCAGTACATGAACAAATTAAAAGAATGTTCAAAATATCAGTACATAAAAAATTAAAAGAATTTTAAAATATCAGTACATGAACTAATAAAAAGAATTTTAAATAGTATTTGTACGTGAACAAATTAAAAGAATTGTAAAAATATCAGTACATGAACAAATTAAAAGAATTTTTAAAATATCAGTACATGAAAAATTAAAAGGATTTTAAACATATCAGTACATAAACAAATTAAAAGAATTTTAAAAATATCAGTACATGAACAAATTAGAAGAATTTTAAAAAGTATTTGTACGTGAACAAACTAAAAGAATTTTTTAAAATATCATTACATGAACGAATTAAAAGAATTTTTAAAATATCAGTACATGAACAAATTAAAAGAATTTTAAAAAGTATTTGTACGTGAACAAATTAAAAGAATTTTACAAAAAATCAGTACATGAACAAATTAAAAGAATTTTAAAAAGTATTTGTGCATGAACAAATTAAAAGAATCTTTAAAAATAGTAGTACATGTACAAATTAAAAGAATTTTAAAAATATCAGTACATGAACAAAGTAAAAGAATTTTAAAAAGTATTTGTACGTGAACAAATTAAAAGAATTTTTAAAATATCAGTACATGAACAAATTAAAAGAATTTTAAAAAGTATTTGTACGTGAACAAATATAAAGAATTTTTAAAAATATCAGTACATGAACAAATTAAAAGAATTTTTAAATATCAGTACATGAACTAATTAAAAGAATTTTTAGATATCAGTACATGAACAAATTAAAAGAATTTTAAAAAATATTTGTACGTGAACAAATTAAAAGAATTTTTAATATATCAGTACATGAACGAATTAAAAGAATTTTTAAGATATCAGTACATGAACAAATTAAAAGAATTTTAAAAAGTATTTGTACGTGAACAAATTAAAAGAATTTAAAAAAGTATTTGTACGTGAACAAATTAAAAGAATTTTAAAAAGTATCAGTACATGAACAAATTAAAAGAATTTTAAAAAGTATTTGTACTTGAACAAATGAAAAGAATTTTCAAAATATCAGTACATGAACTAATTAAAAGAATTTTAAAAATATCAGTACATGAACAAATAAAAAGAATTTTAAAAAGTATTTGTACATGAACAAATTAAAAGAATTTTAAAAATATCAGTACATGAACTAATTAAAAGAATTTTGAAAAAGTATTTGTACATGAACAAATTAAAAGAATTTTAAAAATATCAGTACATGAACAAATTTACAGAATTTTAAAAAGTATTTGTACGTGAACAAATTAAAAGAATTTTAAAAATATCAGTACATGAACTAATTAAAAGAATTTTAAAAATATCAGTACATGAACAAATTAAAAGAATTTTAAAAAGAATTTGTACATAAACAAATTAAACGAATTTTAAAATATCAGTACATGAACTACTTAAAAGAATTGTTAAAATATCAGTACATGAACAAATTAAAAGAATTTTAAAAAGTATTTGTACGTGACCAAATTAAAAGAATTTTTAAAATATCAGTACATGAACTAATTAAAAGAATTTTAAAAATATCAGTACATGAACAAATTAAAAGAATTTTAAAAAGTATTTGTACGTGAACAAATTAAAAGAATTTTAAAAATATCAGTACATAAACAAATTAAAAGTATTTTAAAAATATCAGTACATGAACAAATTAAAATAATTTTAAAAAGTATTTGTACGTGAACAAATTAAAAGAATTTTAAAAATATCAGTACATGAACAAATTAAAAGAATTTTAAAAATATCAGTACATGAACAAATTAAAAGAATTTTAAAAGTATCCGTACATGAACAAATTAAAAGAATTTTAAAAAGTATTTGTACGTGAACAAATTAAAAGAATTTTTAAAATATCAGTACATGAACTAATTAAAATAATTTTTAAAATATCAGTACATGAACAAATTAAAAGAATTTTTAAAATATCAGTACATGAACTACTTAAAAGAATTGTTAAAATATCAGTACATGAACAACTTAAAAGAATTTTAAAAACTATTTGTACGTGAACAAATTAAAAGAATTTTAAAAATATCAGTACATAAACAAATAAAAAGAATTTTAAAAATATCAGTACATGAACAAATGAAAAGTATATTAAAAAGTATTTGTACGTGACCAAATTAAAAGAATTTTAAAAATATCAGTACATGAACGAATTAAAAGAATTTTAAAAATATCAGTACATGAACAAATTAAAATAATTTTAAAAAGTATTTGTACGTGAACAAATTAAAAGAATTTTAAAAATATCAGTACATAAACAAATTAAAAGTATTTAAAAAATATCAGTACATGAACAAATTAAAATAATTTTAAAAAGTATTTGTACGTGAACAAATAAAAAGAATTTTAAAAATATCAGTACATGAACAAATTAAAAGAATTTTAAAAAATATCAGTACATGAACAAATTAAAAGAATTTTAAAAGTATCCGTACATGAACAAATTAAAAGAATTTTGAAAAGTATTTGTACGTGAACAAATTAAAAGAATTTTTAAAATATCAGTACATGAACTAATTAAAAGAATTTTTAAAATATCAGTACATGAACAAATTAAAAGAATTTTAAAAAGTATGTGTACGTGAACAAATTTAAAGAATTGTAAAAATATCAGTACATGAACAAATTAAAAGAATTTTAAAAAGTATTTGTACGTGAACAAATTAAAAGAATTTTAAAAATATCAGTACATGAACAAATTAAAAGAAGTTCAAAAATATCAGTACATGAACAAATTAAAAGAAATTTAAAAAGTATTTTTACGAGAACAAATTAAAAGAATTAAAAAAACTACAGTACATGAACAAATTAAAAGATTTTTAAAAAGTATTTGTACGTGAACGAAGTAAAAGAATTTTTAAAATATCAGTACATGAACAAATTAAAAGAATTTTAAAAAGTATCAGTACTTGAACGAATTAAAAGAATTTAAAAAAGTATTTGTACGTGAACAAATTAAAAGAATTTTAAAAATATCAGTACATGAACAAATTAAAAGAATTTTAAAAGTATCAGTACATGAACAAATTAAAAGAATTTTAAAATATCAGTACATGAACAAATTAAAAGAATTTTAAATAGTATTTGTACGTGAACAAATTAAAAGAATTTTAAAAATATCAGTACATAAACAAATTAAAAGAATTGTTAAAATATCAGTACATGACAAATTAAAAGAATTTTAAAATATCAGTACATGAACCAATTAAAAGAATTTTTAAAAATATCAGTACACGGGCAAATTAAAAGAATTTTTAAAATATCAGTACATGAACAAATTAAAAGACTTTTAAAAAGTATTTGTACGTGAACAAATTAAAAGAATTTTCAAAATATCAGTACATGAACAAATTAAAAGAATTTTAAAAAGTATTTGTACGTGAACAAATTAAAAGAATTTTAAAAAGTATTTGTACGTAAACAAATTAAAAGAATTTTCAAAATATCAGTACATGAACAAATTAAAAGAATTTTAAAAAGTATTTGTACATGAACAAATTAAAAGAATCTTTAAAAATATTAGTACATGAACAAATTAAAAGAATTTTAAAAATATCAGTACATGAACAAATTAAAAGAATTTTAAAAAGTATTTGTACGTGAACAAATTAAAAGAATTTTTAAAAATATCAGTACATGTACAAATTAAAAGAATTTTTAAATATCAGTACATGAACTAATTAAAAGAATTTTTAAGATATCAGTACATGAACAAATTAAAAGAATTTTAAAAAATATTTGTACGTGAACAAATTAAAAGAATTTTTAATATATCAGTACATGAACGAATTAAAAGAATTTTTAAGATATCAGTACATGAACAAATTAAAAGAATTTTAAAAAGTATTTGTACGTGAACAAATTAAAAGAATTTAAAAAAGTATTTGTACGTGAAGATTTTAAAAGAATTTTAAAAAGTATCAGTACATGAACAAATTAAAAGAATTTTAAAAAGTATGTGTACATGAACAAATTAAAAGAATTTTAAAAATATCAGTACATGAGCTAATTAAAAGAATTTTAAAAATATCAGTACATGAACAAATTAAAAGAATTTTAAAAAGTGTTTGTACATGAACAAATTAAAAGAATTTTAAAAATATCAGTACATGAACAAATGAAAAGAATTTTAAAAAGTATTTGTACGTGACCAAATTAAAAGAATTTTTAAAAATATCAGTACATGAACAAATAAAAAGAATTTTAAAAGTATCAGAACATGAACAAATTAAAAGAATTTTAAAAAGTATTTGTACGTGAACAAATTAAAAGAATTTTTAAAATATCAGTACATGAATAAATTAAAAGAATTTTTAAGATATCAGTACATGAAGAAATTAAAAGAATTTTAAAATATCAGTACATGAACAAAGTAAAAGAATTTTAAAAAGTATTTGTACGTGAACAAATTAAAAGATTTTAAAAATATCAGTACATGACAAATTAAAAGAATTTTTAAAATATCAGTACATGAACAAATTAAAAGAATTTTAAAAAGTATTTGTACGTGAACAAATTAAAAGAATTTTAAAAAATATCAGTACATGAACAAATTAAAAGAATGTCAAAAATATCAGTACATGACCAAATTAAAAGAATTTTAAAAAGTATTTGTACGTGAACAAATTAAAAGAATTTTTAAAATATCAGTACAAGACAAATTAAAAGATATTTAAAAAGTATTTGTACGTGAACAAATTAAAAGAATTTTAAAAAGTATTTGTACGTGAACAAATTAAAAATTTTTAAAAATATCAGTACATGAACAAATTAAAAGAATTTTAAAAATATCAGTACATGAACAAAGTAAAAGAATTTTAAAAAGTATTTGTACATGGACAAATTTAAAGAATTTTTAAAATATCAGTACATGAACAAATTAAAGCAATTTTAAAAATATCAGTACATGAACAAATTAAAAGAATTTTAAAAAGAATTTGTACATGAACAAATTAAAAGAATTTTAAAAATATCAGTACATGAACAAATTAAAAGAATTTTTAAAAGTATTTGTACGTGAACAAATTAAAAGTATTTTAAAAATATCAGTACATGAACAAATTAAAAGAATTTTTAAAGTATTTGTACGTGAACAAATTAAAAGAATTTTAAAAAGTATTTGTACATGAACAAATTAAAAGAATTTTAAAAAGTATTTGTACGTGAACAAATTAAAAGAATTTTAAAAATATCAGTACATGAACTAATTAAAAGAATTTTTAAGATATCAGTACATGAACAAATTAAAAGAATTTTAAAAAGTATTTGTACGTGAACAAATTAAAAGAATTTGTAAAATATCAGTACAAGAAAAATTAAAAGTATTTTAAAAAGTATTTGTACGTGAACAAAGTAAAAGAATTTTAAAAAGTATTTGTACGTGAACAAATTAAAAGAATTTTAAAAATATCAGTACATGAACAAATTAAAAGAATTTTAAAAATATCAGTACATGAACAAAGTAAAAGAATTTTAAAAAGTATTTGTACATGGACAAATTAAAAGAATTTTTAAAATATCAGTACATGAACAAATTAAAGGAATTTTAAAAATATCAGTACATGAACAAATTAAAAGAATTTTAAAAAGAATTTGTACATGAACAAATTAAAAGAATTTTAAAAATATTAGTACATGAACAAATTAAAAGAATTTTTAAAAGTATTTGTACGTGAACAAATTAAAAGTATTTTAAAAATATCAGTACATGAACAAATTAAAAGAATTTTAAAAGTATTTGTACGTGAACAAATTAAAAGAAATTTAAAAAGTATTTGTACATGAACAAATTAAAAGAATTTTAAAAAGTATTTGTACGTGAACAAATTAAAAGAATTTTAAAAATATCAGTACATGAACTAATTAAAAGAATTTTTAAGATATCAGTACATGAACAAATTAAAAGAATTTTAAAAAGTATTTGTACGTGAACAAATTAAAAGAATTTGTAAAATATCAGTACAAGAAAAATTAAAAAAATATTTAAAAATTATTTGTACGTGAACAAAGTAAAAGAATTTTAAAAAGTATTTGTACGTGAACAAATTAAAAGAATTTTAAAAATATCAGTACATGAACAAAGTAAAAGAATTTTAAAAAGTATTTGTACATGGACAAATTAAAAGAATTTTTAAAATATCAGTACATGAACAAATTTAAGGAATTTTAAAAATATCAGTACATGAACAAATTAAAAGAATTTTAAAAAGAATTTGTACATGAACAAATTAAAAGAATTTTAAAAATATCAGTACATGAACAAATTAAAAGAATTTTTAAAAGTATTTGTACGTGAACAAATTAAAAGTATTTTAAAAATATCAGTACATGAACAAATTAAAAGAATTTTAAAAGTATTTGTACGTGAACAAATTAAAAGAATTTTAAAAAGTATTTGTACATGAACAAATTTAAAGAATTTTAAAAAGTATTTGTACGTGAACAAATTAAAAGAATTTTAAAAATATCAGTACATGAACGAATTAAAAGAATTTTAAAAATATCAGTACATGAACAAATTAAAAGAATTTAAAAAAGTATTTGTACGTGAACAAATTAAAAGAATTTAAAAAACTACAGTACATGAACAAATTAAAAGATTTTTAAAAAGTATTTGTACGTGAACGAAGTAAAAGAATTTTTAAAATATCAGTACATGAACAAATTAAAAGAATTTTAAAAAGTATCAGTACTTGAACGAATTAAAAGAATTTTAAAAAGTATTTGTACGTGAACAAATTAAAAGAATTTTTAAAATATCAGTACATGAACAAATTAAAAGAATTTTAAAAGTATCAGTACATGAACAAATTAAAAGAATTTTAAAATATCAGTACATGAACAAATTAAAAGAATTTTAAATAGTATTTGTACGTGAACAAATTAAAAGAATTTTTAAAATATCAGTACATAAACAAATTAAAAGAATTGTTAAAATATCAGTACATGACAAATTAAAAGAATTTTAAAATATCAGTACATGAACCAATTAAAAGAATTTTTAAAAATATCAGTACACGGGCAAATTAAAAGAATTTTTAAAATATCAGTACATGAACAAATTAAAAGACTTTTAAAAAGTATTTGTACGTGAACAAATTAAAAGAATTTTCAAAATATCAGTACATGAACAAATTAAAAGAATTTTAAAAAGTATTTGTACGTGAACAAATTAAAAGAATTTTAAAAAGTATGTGTACGTGAACAAATTAAAAGAATTTTAAAAAGTATCAGTACATGAACAAATTAAAAGAATGTTCAAAATATCAGTACATAAAAAATTAAAAGAATTTTAAAATATCAGTACATGAACTAATAAAAAGAATTTTAAATAGTATTTGTACGTGAACAAATTAAAAGAATTGTAAAAATATCAGTACATGAACAAATTAAAAGAATTTTTAAAATATCAGTACATGAAAAATTAAAAGGATTTTAAACATATCAGTACATAAACAAATTAAAAGAATTTTAAAAATATCAGTACATGAACAAATTAGAAGAATTTTAAAAAGTATTTGTACGTGAACAAACTAAAAGAATTTTTTAAAATATCATTACATGAACGAATTAAAAGAATTTTTAAAATATCAGTACATGAACAAATTAAAAGAATTTTAAAAAGTATTTGTACGTGAACAAATTAAAAGAATTTTACAAAAAATCAGTACATGAACAAATTAAAAGAATTTTAAAAAGTATTTGTGCATGAACAAATTAAAAGAATCTTTAAAAATAGTAGTACATGTACAAATTAAAAGAATTTTAAAAATATCAGTACATGAACAAAGTAAAAGAATTTTAAAAAGTATTTGTACGTGAACAAATTAAAAGAATTTTAAAAATATCAGTACATGAACAAATTAAAAGAATTTTAAAAATATTAGTACATGAACAAATTAAAAGAATTTTAAAAGTATCCGTACATGAACAAAGTAAAAGAATTTTAAAAAGTATTTGTACGTGAACAAATTAAAAGAATTTTTAAAATATCAGTACATGACAAATTAAAAGAATTTTTAAAATATCAGTACATGAACAAATTAAAAGAATTTAAAAAAGTATTTGTACGTGAACAAATTAAAAGAATTTTTAAAAATATCAGTACATGAACAAATTAAAAGAATTTTTAAAATATCAGTACATGAACAAATAAAAAGAATTTTAAAAAGTATTTGTACGTGAACAAATTAAAAGAATTTTTAAAATATCAGTACAAGAAAAATTAAAAGAATTTTAAAAAGTATTTGTACGTGAACAAATTAAAAGAATTTTTAAAATATCAGTACATAAACGAATTAAAAGAATTTTAACAATATCAGTACATGAACAAATTAAAAGAATTTTTAAATATCAGTACATGAACTAATAAAAAGAATATTAAAAATATCAGTACATGAACAAATTAAAAGAATTTTAAAAAGTATTTGTACGTGAACAAATTAAAAGAATTGTAAAAATATCAGTACATGATAAAATTAAAAGAATTTTAAAATATCAGTACATGAACAAATTAAAAGAATTTTAAAAAGTATTGGTACGTGAACAAATCCAAAGAATTTGAAAAATATCAGTACATGAACAAATTATTTGAATTTTAAAAAGTATTTGTACGTGAACAAATTAAAAGAATTTTTTAAAAATATCAGTACATGAACAAATTAAAAGAATTTTTAAAATATCAGTACATGAACAAAGTAAATGAATTTTAAAAAGTATTTGTACGTGAACAAATTAAAAGAATTTTGAAAATATCAGTACATGAACAAATTAAAAGAATTTTTAAAAGTATTTGTACGTGAACAAATTAAAAGAATTTTTAAAAATATCAGTACATGAACAAATAAAAAGAATTTTTAAAATATCAGTACATGAACTAATTAAAAGAATTTTAAAAATATCAGTACATGAACAAATTTAAAGAATTGTAGAAGGTATTTGTACGTGAACAAATTAAAAGAATTTTAAAATATCAGTACATGAACTAATAAAAAGAATTTTAAAAATATCAGTACATGAACGAATTAAAACTATTTTAAAAAGTATTTGTACGTGAACAAATTAAAAGAATTTTAAAAATATCAGTACATGAACAAATTAAAAGAATTTTAAAAAGTATTTGTACGTGAACAAATTAAAAGAATTTTTTAAAATATCAGTACATTAACAAATTAAAAGAATTTTTAAAATATCAGTACATGAACAAATTAAAAGAATTTTAAAAAGTATGTGTACGTTAACAAATTAAAAGAATTTTAAAAAGTATGTGTACGTGAAAAAATTAAAAGAATTTTAAAAAGTATCAGTACATGAACAAATTAAAAGAATGTTCAAAATATCAGTACATAAAAAATTAAAAGAATTTTAAAATATCAGTACATGAACTAATAAAAAGAATTTTAAATAGTATTTGTACGTGAACAAATTAAAAGAATTGTAAAAATATCAGTACATGAACAAATTAAAAGAATTTTTAAAATATCAGTACATGAAAAATTAAAAGGATTTTAAACATATCAGTACATAAACAAATTAAAAGAATTTTAAAAATATCAGTACATGAACAAATTAGAAGAATTTTAAAAAGTATTTGTACGTGAACAAACTAAAAGAATTTTTTAAAATATCATTACATGAACGAATTAAAAGAATTTTTAAAATATCAGTACATGAACAAATTAAAAGAATTTTAAAAAGTATTTGTACGTGAACAAATTAAAAGAATTTTACAAAAAATCAGTACATGAACAAATTAAAAGAATTTTAAAAAGTATTTGTGCATGAACAAATTAAAAGAATCTTTAAAAATAGTA
Source organism: Euprymna scolopes (assembly GCF_053919585.1). Taxonomy (NCBI): domain Eukaryota; kingdom Metazoa; phylum Mollusca; class Cephalopoda; order Sepiida; family Sepiolidae; genus Euprymna; species Euprymna scolopes. The sequence continues at coordinate 26,290,750 of NC_136518.1, forward strand.
GTACATGTACAAATTAAAAGAATTTTAAAAATATCAGTACATGAACAAAGTAAAAGAATTTTAAAAAGTATTTGCACGTGAACAAATTAAAAGAATTTTTAAAATATCAGTACATGAACAAATTAAAAGAATTTTAAAAAGTATTTGTACGTGAACAAATATAAAGAATTTTTAAAAATATCAGTACATGAACAAATTAAAAGATTTTAAAAATATCAGTACATGAACTAATTAAAAGAATTTTTAGATATCAGTACATGAACAAATTAAAAGAATTTTAAAAAATATTTGTACGTGAACAAATTAAAAGAATTTTTAATATATCAGTACATGAACGAATTAAAAGAATTTTTAAGATATCAGTACATGAACAAATTAAAAGAATTTTAAAAAGTATTTGTACGTGAACAAATTAAAAGAATTTAAAAAAGTATTTGTACGTGAACAAATTAAAAGAATTTTAAAAAGTATCAGTACATGAACAAATTAAAAGAATTTTTAAAAGTATTTGTACATGAACAAATGAAAAGAATTTTCAAAATATCAGTACATGAACTAATTAAAAGAATTTTAAAAATATCAGTACATGAACAAATTAAAAGAATTTTAAAAAGTATTTGTACATGAACAAATTAAAAGAATTTTAAAAATATCAGTACATGAACTAATTAAAAGAATTTTAAAAAGTATTTGTACATGAACAAATTAAAAGAATTTTAAAAATATCAGTACATGAACAAATTTACAGAATTTTAAAAAGTATTTGTACGTGAACAAATTAAAAGAATTTTAAAAATATCAGTACATGAACTAATTAAAAGAATTTTAAAAATATCAGTACATGAACAAATTAAAAGAATTTTAAAAAGAATTTGTACATAAACAAATTAAACGAATTTTAAAATATCAGTACATGAACTACTTAAAAGAATTGTTAAAATATCAGTACATGAACAAATTAAAAGAATTTTAAAAAGTATTTGTACGTGACCAAATTAAAAGAATTTTAAAAATATCAGTACATGAACTAATTAAAAGAATTTTAAAAATATCAGTACATGAACAAATTAAAAGAATTTTAAAAAGTATTTGTACGTGAACAAATTAAAAGAATTTTAAAAATATCAGTACATAAACAAATTAAAAGTATTTTAAAAATATCAGTACATGAACAAATTAAAATAATTTTAAAAAGTATTTGTACGTGAACAAATTAAAAGAATTTTAAAAATATCAGTACATGAACAAATTAAAAGAATTTTAAAAATATCAGTACATGAACAAATTAAAAGAATTTTAAAAGTATCCGTACATGAACAAATTAAAAGGATTTTAAAAAGTATTTGTACGTGAACAAATTAAAAGAATTTTTAAAATATCAGTACATGAACTAATTAAAATAATTTTTAAAATATCAGTACATGAACAAATTAAAAGAATTTTTAAAATATCAGTACATGAACTACTTAAAAGAATTGTTAAAATATCAGTACATGAACAACTTAAAAGAATTTTAAAAACTATTTGTACGTGACCAAATTAAAAGAATTTTAAAAATATCAGTACATAAACAAATAAAAAGAATTTTAAAAATATCAGTACATGAACAAATGAAAAGTATATTAAAAAGTATTTGTACGTGACCAAATTAAAAGAATTTTAAAAATATCAGTACATGAACGAATTAAAAGAATTTTAAAAATATCAGTACATGAACAAATTAAAATAATTTTAAAAAGTATTTGTACGTGAACAAATTAAAAGAATTTTAAAAATATCAGTACATAAACAAATTAAAAGTATTTAAAAAATATCAGTACATGAACAAATTAAAATAATTTTAAAAAGTATTTGTACGTGAACAAATTAAAAGAATTTTAAAAATATCAGTACATGAACAAATTAAAAGAATTTTAAAAAATATCAGTACATGAACAAATTAAAAGAATTTTAAAAGTATCCGTACATGAACAAATTAAAAGAATTTTGAAAAGTATTTGTACGTGAACAAATTAAAAGAATTTTTAAAATATCAGTACATGAACTAATTAAAAGAATTTTTAAAATATCAGTACATGAACAAATTAAAAGAATTTTAAAAAGTATGTGTACGTGAACAAATTTAAAGAATTGTAAAAATATCAGTACATGAACAAATTAAAAGAATTTTAAAAAGTATTTGTACGTGAACAAATTAAAAGAATTTTAAAAATATCAGTACATGAACAAATTAAAAGAAGTTCAAAAATATCAGTACATCAACAAATTAAAAGAAATTTAAAAAGTATTTTTACGAGAACAAATTAAAAGAATTTAAAAAACTACAGTACATGAACAAATTAAAAGATTTTTAAAAAGTATTTGTACGTGAACGAAGTAAAAGAATTTTTAAAATATCAGTACATGAACAAATTAAAAGAATTTTAAAAAGTATCAGTACTTGAACGAATTAAAAGAATTTAAAAAAGTATTTGTACGTGAACAAATTAAAAGAATTTTAAAAATATCAGTACATGAACAAATTAAAAGAATTTTAAAAGTATCAGTACATGAACAAATTAAAAGAATTTTAAAATATCAGTACATGAACAAATTAAAAGAATTTTAAATAGTATTTGTACGTGAACAAATTAAAAGAATTTTAAAAATATCAGTACATAAACAAATTAAAAGAATTGTTAAAATATCAGTACATGACAAATTAAAAGAATTTTAAAATATCAGTACATGAACCAATTAAAAGAATTTTTAAAAATATCAGTACACGGGCAAATTAAAAGAATTTTTAAAATATCAGTACATGAACAAATTAAAAGACTTTTAAAAAGTATTTGTACGTGAACAAATTAAAAGAATTTTCAAAATATCAGTACATGAACAAATTAAAAGAATTTTAAAAAGTATTTGTACGTGAACAAATTAAAAGAATTTTAAAAAGTATTTGTACGTGAACAAATTAAAAGAATTTTCAAAATATCAGTACATGAACAAATTAAAAGAATTTTAAAAAGTATTTGTACATGAACAAATTAAAAGAATCTTTAAAAATATTAGTACATGAACAAATTAAAAGAATTTTAAAAATATCAGTACATGAACAAATTAAAAGAATTTTAAAAAGTATTTGTACGTGAACAAATTAATGAATTTTTAAAAATATCAGTACATGTACAAATTAAAAGAATTTTTAAATATCAGTACATGAACTAATTAAAAGAATTTTTAAGATATCAGTACATGAACAAATTAAAAGAATTTTAAAAAATATTTGTACGTGAACAAATTAAAAGAATTTTTAATATATCAGTACATGAACGAATTAAAAGAATTTTTAAGATATCAGTACATGAACAAATTAAAAGAATTTTAAAAAGTATTTGTACGTGAACAAATTAAAAGAATTTAAAAAAGTATTTGTACGTGAAGATTTTAAAAGAATTTTAAAAAGTATCAGTACATGAACAAATTAAAAGAATTTTAAAAAGTATGTGTACATGAACAAATTAAAAGAATTTTAAAAATATCAGTACATGAACAAATTAAAAGAATTTTAAAAAGTGTTTGTACATGAACAAATTAAAAGAATTTTAAAAATATCAGTACATGAACAAATGAAAAGAATTTTAAAAAGTATTTGTACGTGACCAAATTAAAAGAATTTTAAAAATATCAGTACATGAACAAATAAAAAGAATTTTAAAAGTATCAGAACATGAACAAATTAAAAGAATTTTAAAAAGTATTTGTACGTGAACAAATTAAAAGAATTTTTAAAATATCAGTACATGAACAAATTAAAAGAATTTTAAAGATATCAGTACATGAAGAAATTAAAAGAATTTTAAAATATCAGTACATGAACAAAGTAAAAGAATTTTAAAAAGTATTTGTACGTGAACAAATTAAAAGATTTTAAAAATATCAGTACATGACAAATTAAAAGAATTTTTAAAATATCAGTACATGAACAAATTAAAAGAATTTTAAAAAGTATTTGTACGTGAACAAATTAAAAGAATTTTTAAAAATATCAGTACATGAACAAATTAAAAGAATGTCAAAAATATCAGTACATGACCAAATTAAAAGAATTTTAAAAAGTATTTGTACGTGAACAAATTAAAAGAATTTTTAAAATATCAGTACAAGACAAATTAAAAGAATTTTAAAAAGTATTTGTACGTAAACAAATTAAAAGAATTTTAAAAAGTATTTGTACGTGAACAAATTAAAAAATTTTAAAAATATCAGTACATGAACAAATTAAAAGAATTTTAAAAATATCAGTACATGAACAAAGTAAAAGAATTTTAAAAAGTATTTGTACATGGACAAATTAAAAGTATTTTTAAAATATCAGTACATGAACAAATTAAAGCAATTTTAAAAATATCAGTACATGAACAAATGAAAAGAATTTTAAAAAGAATTTGTACATGAACAAATTAAAAGAATTTTAAAAATATCAGTACATGAACAAATTAAAAGAATTTTTAAAAGTATTTGTACGTGAACAAATTAAAAGTATTTTAAAAATATCAGTACATGAACAAATTAAAAGAATTTTAAAAGTATTTGTACGTGAACAAATTAAAAGAATTTTAAAAAGTATTTGTACATGAACAAATTAAAAGAATTTTAAAAAGTATTTGTACGTGAACAAATTAAAAGAATTTTAAAAATATCAGTACATGAACTAATTAAAAGAATTTTTAAGATATCAGTACATGAACAAATTAAAAGAATTTTAAAAAGTATTTGTACGTGAACAAATTAAAAGAATTTGTAAAATATCAGTACAAGAAAAATTAAAAGAATTTTAAAAAGTATTTGTACGTGAACAAAGTAAAAGAATTTTAAAAAGTATTTGTACGTGAACAAATTAAAAGAATTTTAAAAATATCAGTACATGAACAAATTAAAAGAATTTTAAAAATATCAGTACATAAACAAAGTAAAAGAATTTTAAAAAGTATTTGTACATGGACAAATTAAAAGAATTTTTAAAATATCAGTACATGAACAAATTAAAGGAATTTTAAAAATATCAGTACATGAACAAATTAAAAGAATTTTAAAAAGAATTTGTACATGAACAAATTAAAAGAATTTTAAAAATATCAGTACATGAACAAATTAAAAGAATTTTTAAAAGTATTTGTACGTGAACAAATTAAAAGTATTTTAAAAATATCAGTACATGAACAAATTAAAAGAATTTTAAAAGTATTTGTACGTGAACAAATTAAAAGAAATTTAAAAAGTATTTGTACATGAACAAATTAAAAGAATTTTAAAAAGTATTTGTACGTGAACAAATTAAAAGAATTTTAAAAATATCAGTACATGAACTAATTAAAAGAATTTTTAAGATATCAGTACATGAACAAATTAAAAGAATTTTAAAAAGTATTTGTACGTGAACAAATTAAAAGAATTTGTAAAATATCAGTACAAGAAAAATTTAAAAAATATTTAAAAATTATTTGTACGTGAACAAATTAAAAGAATTTTAAAAAGTATTTGTACGTGAACAAATTAAAAGAATTTTAAAAATATCAGTACATGAACGAATTAAAAGAATTTTAAAAATATCAGTACATGAACTAATTAAAAGAATTTTAAAAAGTATTTGTACATGAACAAATTAAAAGAATTTTAAAAATATCAGTACATGAACAAATTTACAGAATTTTAAAAAGTATTTGTACGTGAACAAATTAAAAGAATTTTAAAAATATCAGTACATGAACTAATTAAAAGAATTTTAAAAATATCAGTACATGAACAAATTAAAAGAATTTTAAAAAGAATTTGTACATAAACAAATTAAACGAATTTTAAAATATCAGTACATGAACTACTTAAAAGAATTGTTAAAATATCAGTACATGAACAAATTAAAAGAATTTTAAAAAGTATTTGTACGTGACCAAATTAAAAGAATTTTAAAAATATCAGTACATGAACTAATTAAAAGAATTTTAAAAATATCAGTACATGAACAAATTAAAAGAATTTTAAAAAGTATTTGTACGTGAACAAATTAAAAGAATTTTAAAAATATCAGTACATAAACAAATTAAAAGTATTTTAAAAATATCAGTACATGAACAAATTAAAATAATTTTAAAAAGTATTTGTACGTGAACAAATTAAAAGAATTTTAAAAATATCAGTACATGAACAAATTAAAAGAATTTTAAAAATATCAGTACATGAACAAATTAAAAGAATTTTAAAAGTATCCGTACATGAACAAATTAAAAGGATTTTAAAAAGTATTTGTACGTGAACAAATTAAAAGAATTTTTAAAATATCAGTACATGAACTAATTAAAATAATTTTTAAAATATCAGTACATGAACAAATTAAAAGAATTTTTAAAATATCAGTACATGAACTACTTAAAAGAATTGTTAAAATATCAGTACATGAACAACTTAAAAGAATTTTAAAAACTATTTGTACGTGAACAAATTAAAAGAATTTTAAAAATATCAGTACATAAACAAATAAAAAGAATTTTAAAAATATCAGTACATGAACAAATGAAAAGTATATTAAAAAGTATTTGTACGTGACCAAATTAAAAGAATTTTAAAAATATCAGTACATGAACGAATTAAAAGAATTTTAAAAATATCAGTACATGAACAAATTAAAATAATTTTAAAAAGTATTTGTACGTGAACAAATTAAAAGAATTTTAAAAATATCAGTACATAAACAAATTAAAAGTATTTAAAAAATATCAGTACATGAACAAATTAAAATAATTTTAAAAAGTATTTGTACGTGAACAAATTAAAAGAATTTTAAAAATATCAGTACATGAACAAATTAAAAGAATTTTAAAAAATATCAGTACATGAACAAATTAAAAGAATTTTAAAAGTATCCGTACATGAACAAATTAAAAGAATTTTGAAAAGTATTTGTACGTGAACAAATTAAAAGAATTTTTAAAATATCAGTACATGAACTAATTAAAAGAATTTTTAAAATATCAGTACATGAACAAATTAAAAGAATTTTTAAAAGTATGTGTACGTGAACAAATTTAAAGAATTGTAAAAATATCAGTACATGAACAAATTAAAAGAATTTTAAAAAGTATTTGTACGTGAACAAATTAAAAGAATTTTAAAAATATCAGTACATGAACAAATTAAAAGAAGTTCAAAAATATCAGTACATCAACAAATTAAAAGAAATTTAAAAAGTATTTTTACGAGAACAAATTAAAAGAATTTAAAAAACTACAGTACATGAACAAATTAAAAGATTTTTAAAAAGTATTTGTACGTGAACGAAGTAAAAGAATTTTTAAAATATCAGTACATGAACAAATTAAAAGAATTTTAAAAAGTATCAGTACTTGAACGAATTAAAAGAATTTAAAAAAGTATTTGTACGTGAACAAAGTAAAAGAATTTTAAAAATATCAGTACATGAACAAATTAAAAGAATTTTAAAAGTATCAGTACATGAACAAATTAAAAGAATTTTAAAATATCAGTACATGAACAAATTAAAAGAATTTTAAATAGTATTTGTACGTGAACAAATTAAAAGAATTTTAAAAATATCAGTACATAAACAAATTAAAAGAATTGTTAAAATATCAGTACATGACAAATTAAAAGAATTTTAAAATATCAGTACATGAACCAATTAAAAGAATTTTTAAAAATATCAGTACACGGGCAAATTAAAAGAATTTTTAAAATATCAGTACATGAACAAATTAAAAGACTTTTAAAAAGTATTTGTACGTGAACAAATTAAAAGAATTTTCAAAATATCAGTACATGAACAAATTAAAAGAATTTTAAAAAGTATTTGTACGTGAACAAATTAAAAGAATTTTAAAAAGTATTTGTACGTGAACAAATTAAAAGAATTTTCAAAATATCAGTACATGAACAAATTAAAAGAATTTTAAAAAGTATTTGTACGTGAACAAATTAAAAGAATCTTTAAAAATATTAGTACATGAACAAATTAAAAGAATTTTAAAAATATCAGTACATGAACAAATTAAAAGAATTTTAAAAAGTATTTGTACGTGAACAAATTAAAAGAATTTTTAAAAATATCAGTACATGTACAAATTAAAAGAATTTTTAAATATCAGTACATGAACTAATTAAAAGAATTTTTAAGATATCAGTACATGAACAAATTAAAAGAATTTTAAAAAATATTTGTACGTGAACAAATTAAAAGAATTTTTAATATATCAGTACATGAACGAATTAAAAGAATTTTTAAGATATCAGTACATGAACAAATTAAAAGAATTTTAAAAAGTATTTGTACGTGAACAAATTAAAAGAATTTAAAAAAGTATTTGTACGTGAAGATTTTAAAAGAATTTTAAAAAGTATCAGTACATGAACAAATTAAAAGAATTTTAAAAAGTATGTGTACATGAACAAATTAAAAGAATTTTAAAAATATCAGTACATGAACAAATTAAAAGAATTTTAAAAAGTGTTTGTACATGAACAAATTAAAAGAATTTTAAAAATATCAGTACATGAACAAATGAAAAGAATTTTAAAAAGTATTTGTACGTGACCAAATTAAAAGAATTTTAAAAATATCAGTACATGAACAAATAAAAAGAATTTTAAAAGTATCAGAACATGAACAAATTAAAAGAATTTTAAAAAGTATTTGTACGTGAACAAATTAAAAGAATTTTTAAAATATCAGTACATGAACAAATTAAAAGAATTTTAAAGATATCAGTACATGAAGAAATTAAAAGAATTTTAAAATATCAGTACATGAACAAAGTAAAAGAATTTAAAAAAGTATTTGTACGTGAACAAATTAAAAGATTTTAAAAATATCAGTACATGACAAATTAAAAGAATTTTTAAAATATCAGTACATGAACAAATTAAAAGAATTTTAAAAAGTATTTGTACGTGAACAAATTAAAAGAATTTTTAAAAATATCAGTACATGAACAAATTAAAAGAATGTCAAAAATATCAGTACATGACCAAATTAAAAGAATTTTAAAAAGTATTTGTACGTGAACAAATTAAAAGAATTTTTAAAATATCAGTACAAGACAAATTAAAAGAATTTTAAAAAGTATTTGTACGTAAACAAATTAAAAGAATTTTAAAAAGTATTTGTACGTGAACAAATTAAAAAATTTTAAAAATATCAGTACATGAACAAATTAAAAGAATTTTAAAAATATCAGTACATGAACAAAGTAAAAGAATTTTAAAAAGTATTTGTACATGGACAAATTAAAAGAATTTTTAAAGTATCAGTACATGAACAAATAAAAGCAATTTTAAAAATATCAGTACATGAACAAATGAAAAGAATTTTAAAAAGAATTTGTACATGAACAAATTAAAAGAATTTTAAAAATATCAGTACATGAACAAATTAAAAGAATTTTTAAAAGTATTTGTACGTGAACAAATTAAAAGTATTTTAAAAATATCAGTACATGAACAAATTAAAAGAATTTTAAAAGTATTTGTACGTGAACAAATTAAAAGAATTTAAAAAAGTATTTGTACATGAACAAATTAAAAGAATTTTAAAAAGTATTTGTACGTGAACAAATTAAAAGAATTTTAAAAATATCAGTACATGAACTAATTAAAAGAATTTTTAAGATATCAGTACATGAACAAATTAAAAGAATTTTAAAAAGTATTTGTACGTGAACAAATTAAAAGAATTTGTAAAATATCAGTACAAGAAAAATTAAAAGAATTTTAAAAAGTATTTGTACGTGAACAAAGTAAAAGAATTTTAAAAAGTATTTGTACGTGAACAAATTAAAAGAATTTTAAAAATATCAGTACATGAACAAATTAAAAGAATTTTAAAAATATCAGTACATGAACAAAGTAAAAGAATTTTAAAAAGTATTTGTACATGGACAAATTAAAAGAATTTTTAAAATATCAGTACATGAACAAATTAAAGGAATTTTAAAAATATCAGTACATGAACAAATTAAAAGAATTTTAAAAAGAATTTGTACATGAACAAATTAAAAGAATTGTAAAAATATCAGTACATGAACAAATTAAAAGAATTTTTAAAAGTATTTGTACGTGAACAAATTAAAAGTATTTTAAAAATATCAGTACATGAACAAATTAAAAGAATTTTAAAAGTATTTGTACGTGAACAAATTAAAAGAAATTTAAAAAGTATTTGTACATGAACAAATTAAAAGAATTTTAAAAAGTATTTGTACGTGAACAAATTAAAAGAATTTTAAAAATATCAGTACATGAACTAATTAAAAGAATTTTTAAGATATCAGTACATGAACAAATTAAAAGAATTTTAAAAAGTATTTGTACGTGAACAAATTTAAAGAATTTGTAAAATATCAGTACAAGAAAAATTAAAAAAATATTTAAAAATTATTTGTACGTGAACAAAGTAAAAGAATTTTAAAAAGTATTTGTACGTGAACAAATTAAAAGAATTTTCAAAATATCAGTACATGAACAAATTAAAAGAATTTTAAAAATATCAGTACATGAACAAAGTAAAAGAATTTTAAATAGTATTTGTACATGGACAAATTAAAAGAATTTTTAAAATATCAGTACATGAACAAATTAAAGGAATTTTAAAAATATCAGTACATGAACAAATTAAAAGAATTTTAAAAAGAATTTGTACATGAACAAATTAAAAGAATTTTAAAAATATCAGTACATGAACAAATTAAAAGAATTTTTAAAAGTATTTGTACGTGAACAAATTAAAAGTATTTTAAAAATATCAGTACATGAACAAATTAAAAGAATTTTAAAAGTATTTGTACGTGAACAAATTAAAAGAATTTTAAAAAGTATTTGTACATGAACAAATTAAAAGAATTTTAAAAAGTATTTGTACGTGAACAAATTAAAAGAATTTTAAAAATATCAGTACATGAACGAATTAAAAGAATTTTTAAAATATCAGTACATGAACAAATTAAAAGAATTTTAAAAAGTATTTGTACGTGAACAAATTAAAAGAATTTAAAAAACTACAGTACATGAACAAATTAAAAGATTTTTAAAAAGTATTTGTACGTGAACGAAGTAAAAGAATTTTTAAAATATCAGTACATGAACAAATTAAAAGAATTTTAAAAAGTATCAGTACTTGAACGAATTAAAAGAATTTTAAAAAGTATTTGTACGTGAACAAATTAAAAGAATTTTAAAAATATCAGTACATGAACAAATTAAAAGAATTTTAAAAGTATCAGTACATGAACAAATTAAAAGAATTTTAAAATATCAGTACATGAACAAATTAAAAGAATTTTAAATAGTATTTGTACGTGAACAAATTAAAAGAATTTTTAAAATATCAGTACATAAACAAATTAAAAGAATTGTTAAAATATCAGTACATGACAAATTAAAAGAATTTTAAAATATCAGTACATGAACCAATTAACAGAATTTTTAAAAATATCAGTACACGGGCAAATTAAAAGAATTTTTAAAATATCAGTACATGAACAAATTAAAAGACTTTTAAAAAGTATTTGTACGTGAACAAATTAAAAGAATTTTCAAAATATCAGTACATGAACAAATTAAAAGAATTTTAAAAAGTATTTGTACGTGAACAAATTAAAAGAATTTTAAAAAGTATATGTACGTGAACAAATTAAAAGAATTTTCAAAATATCAGTACATGAACAAATTAAAAGAGTTTTAAAAAGTATTTGTACATGAACAAATTAAAAGAATCTTTAAAAATATTAGTACATGAACAAATTAAAAGAATTTTAAAAATATCAGTACATGAACAAATTAAAAGAATTTTAAAAAGTATTTGTACGTGAACAAATTAAAAGTATTTTAAAAATATCAGTACATGAACAAATTAAAAGAATTTTAAAAAGTATTTGTACGTGAACAAATTAAAAGAATTTTAAAAAGTATTTGTACATGAACAAATTAAAAGAATTTTAAAAAGTATTTGTACGTGAACAAATTAAAAGAATTTTAAAAATATCAGTACATGAACGAATTAAAAGAATTTTTAAAATATCAGTACATGAACAAATTAAAAGAATGTCAAAAATATCAGTACATGAACAAATTAAAAGAAATTTAAAAAGTATTTTTACGAGAACAAATTAAAAGAATTTTAAAAATATCAGTACATGAACAAATTAAAAGATTTTTAAAAAGTATTTGTACGTGAGCAAAGTAAAAGAATTTTTAAAATATCAGTACATGAACAAATTAAAAGAATTTTAAAAAGTATCAGTACTTGAACGAATCAAAAGAATTTAAAAAAGTATTTGTACGTGAACAAATCAAAAGAATTTTAAAAAGTATCAGTACATGAACAAATTAAAAGAATTTAAAAATATCAGTACATGAACAAATTAAAAGAATTTTAAAATATCAGTACATGAACAAATTAAAAGAATTTTAAATAGTATTTGTACGTGAACAAATTAAAAGAATTTTAAAAATATCAGTACATAAACAAATTAAAAGAATTGTTAAAATATCAGTACATGACAAATTAAAAGAATTTTAAAATATCAGTACATGAACCAATTAAAAGAATTTTTAAAAATATCAGTACATGGGCAAATTAAAAGAATTTTTAAAATATCAGTACATGAACAAATTAAAAGACTTTTAAAAAGTATTTGTACGTGAACAAATTAAAAGAATTTTCCAAATATCAGTACATGAACAAATTAAAAGAATTTTAAAAAGTATTTGTACGTGAACAAATTAAAAGAATTTTCCAAATATCAGTACATGAACAAATTAAAAGAATTTTAAAAAGTATTTGTACGTGAACAAATTAAAAGAATTTTAAAAAGTATTTGTACGTGAACAAATTAAAAGAATTTTAAAAATATCAGTACATGAACTAATTAAAAGAATTTTTTAGATATCAGTACATGAACAAATTAAAAGAATTTTAAAAAGTATGTGTACGTGAACAAATTAAAAGAATTTTAAAAATATAAGTACATGAACAAATTAAAAGAATTTTTAAAAGTATTTGTACGTGAACAAATTAAAAGAATTTTAACAATATCAAGACATGAACAAATTAAAAGAAGTTCAAAAATATCAGTACATGAACAAATTAAAAGAAATTTAAAAAGTATTTGTACGAGAACAAATTAAAAGAATTTAAAAAACTACAGTACATGAACAAATTTAAAGATTTTTAAAAAGCATTTGTACGTGAACAAATTAAAAGAATTTTAAAAATATCAGTACATGAACAAATTAAAAGAATTTTTAAAAGTGTCAGTACTTGAACGAATTAAAAGAATTTAAAAAAGTATTTGTACGTGAACAAATTAAAAGAATTTTAAAAAGTATCAGTACATGAACAAATTAAAAGAATTTAAAAATTTCAGTACATTAACAAATTAAAAGAATTTTAAAAAGTATTTGTACGTGAACAAATTAAAAGAATTTTAAAAATATCAGTACATAAACAAATTAAAAGTATTTTAAAAAAATCAGTACATAAACAAATTAAAAGACTTTTTAAAATATCAGTACATGACAATTTAAAAGAATTGCAAAAATATCAGTACATGAACCAATTAAAAGAATTTTTAAAAATATCAGTACATGAGCAAATTAAAAGAATTTTAAAAATATCAGTATATGAACAAATTAAAAGAATTTTAAAAAGTATTTGTACGTGAACAAATTAAAAGAATTTTCAAAATATCAGTACATGAACAAATTAAAAGAATTTTAAAAAGTATTTGTACGTGAACAAATTAAAAGAATTTTAAAAAATATCAGTACATGAACAAATTAAAAGAATTTTAAAAATATCAGTACATGAACAAATTAAAAGAATTTTAAAAAGTATTTGTACTTGAACAAATTAAAAGAATTTTTAAAATATCAGTACATGAACAAATTAAAAGAATTTTAAACATATCAGTACATGAACAAATTAAAAGAATTTTAAACATATCAGTACATGAACAAATGAAAAGAATTTTAAAAAGTATTCGTACGTGACCAAATTAAAAGAATTTTAAAAATATCAGTACATGAACGAATTAAAAGAATTTTAAAAATATCAGTACATGAACAAATTAAAAGAATTTTAAAAAGTATCAGTACATGAACAAATTAAAAGAATTTTAAAAAGTATCTGTACGTGAACAAATTAAAAGAATTTTAAAAAGTATCAGTGCATGAACAAATTAAAAGAATTTTGAAAAGTATTTGTACGTGAACAAATTAAAAGAATTTTTAAAATATCAGTACATGAACAAATTTAAAGAATTGTAAAAATATCAGTACATGAACAAATTAAAAGAATTTTAAAAAGTATTTGTACGTGAACAAATTAAAAGAATTTTAAAAATATCAGTACATGAACAAATTAAAAGAATGTCAAAAATATCAGTACATGAACAAATTAAAAGAAATTTAAAAAGTATTTTTACGAGAACAAATTAAAAGAATTTAAAAAACTACAGTACATCAACAAATTAAAAGATTTTTAAAAAGTATTTGTACGTGAGCAAAGTAAAAGAATTTTAAAAATATCAGTACATGAACAAATTAAAAGAATTTTAAAAAGTATCAGTACTTGAACGAATTAAAAGAATTTTAAAAAGTATTTGTACGTGAACAAATCAAAAGAATTTTAAAAAGTATCAGTACATGAACAAATTAAAAGAATTTAAAAATATCAGTACATGAACAAATTAAAAGAATTTTAAAATATCAGTACATGAACAAATTAAAAGAATTTTAAATAGTATTTGTACGTGAACAAATTAAAAGAATTTTAAAAATATCAGTACATAAACAAATTAAAAGAATTGGTAAAATATCAGTACATGACAAATTAAAAGAATTTTAAAATATCAGTACATGAACCAATTAAAAGAATTTTTAAAAATATCAGTACATGGGCAAATTAAAAGAATTTTTATAATATCAGTACATGAACAAATTAAAAGACTTTTAAAAAGTATTTGTACGTGAACAAATTAAAAGAATTTTCAAAATATCAGTACATGAACAAATTAAAAGAATTTTAAAAAGTATTTGTACGTGAACAAATTAAAAGAATTTTAAAAAGTATTTGTACGTGAACAAATTAAAAGAATTTTAAAAATATCAGTACATGAACAAATTAAAAGAATTTTAAAAATATCAGTACGTGAACAAATTAAAAGAATTTTAAAAAGTATCAGTACATGAACAAAGTAAAAGAATTTTAAATAGTATTTGTACGTGAACAAATTAAAAGAATTTTTAAAATATCAGTACATAAACAAATTAAAAGAATTGTTAAAATATCAGTACATGACAAATTAAAAGAATTTTAAAATATCAGTACATGAACCAATTAAAAGAATTTTTAAAAATATCAGTACATGGGCAAATTAAAAGAATTTATAAAATATCAGTACATGAACAAATTAAAAGACTTTTAAAAAGTATTTGTACGTGAACAAATTAAAAGAATCTTCAAAATATCAGAACATGAATAAATTAAAAGAATTTTAAAAAGTATTTGTACGTGAACAAATTAAAAGAATTTTAAGAAGAATTTGTACATGAACAAATTAAAAGAATTTTTAAAATATCAGTACATGAACAAATTAAAAGAATTTTAAAAAGTATTTGTACGTGAACAAATTAAAAGAATTTTTAAAATATCAGTATATGAACAAATTAAAAGAATTTTAAAAGTATTTGTACGTGAACAAATTAAAAGAATTTTAAAAAGTATCAGTACATGAACAAATTAAAAGAATTTAAAAAAGTATTTGTACGTGAACAAATTAAAGGAATTTTAAAAATATCAGTACATGAACAAATTAAAAGAATTTTAAAAATATCAGTACATGAACAAATTAAAAGAATTTTAAAAATATCAGTACATGAACAAATTTAAAGAATTTTAAAAATATCAGTACATGAACAAATTAAAAGAATTTTAAAAAGTATTTGTACGTGAACAAATTAAAAGAATTTTAAAAATATCAGTACATGAACAAATTAAAAGAATTTTAAAAAGTATTTGTACGTTAACAAATTAAAAGAATTTTAAAAATATCAGTACATGAACAAAGTAAAAGAATTTTTAAAAGTATGTGTACGTGAACAAATTAAAAGAATTTTAAAAAGTATTAGTACGTGAACAAATTAAAAGACAGAAATAGTCATTATACATAGCAACGGTCACTGAAAGCTTTTGAGCGACTGGTGTGAAGAAAATTTGCGTGAAATAGCAAAATAAGCGCGCGCGAAGGCAATTAGTGAGTAATGAAAACATCAGAATGAGGTCGTTTGGAAGTAAGAAAAATACACATGAACAAATTAAAAGAATTTTAAAAGTATTTGTACGTGAACAAATTAAAAAAATTTTTAAAATATCAGTACATGAACAAATTAAAAGAATTTCAAAAATATCAGTACATGAACAAATTAAAAGAAATTTAAAATTATTTGTACGTGAACAAATTAAAAGAATTTTAAAAATAGCAGTACATGAACAAATTAAAAGAATTTTAAAAAGTATTTGTACGTGAATAAATTAAAAGAATTTTTAAAATATCAGTACATGAACAAATTAAAAGAATTTTAAAAAGTATCAGTACTTGAACGAATTAAAAGAATGTAAAAAAGTATTTGTACGTGAACAAATTAAAAGAATTTTAAAAAATATCAGTACTTGAACAAATTAAAATAATTTTAAAAAGTATTTGTACATGAACAAATTAAAAGAATTTTAAAAAATATCAGTACATGAACAAATTAAAAGAATTTTAAAAAGTATTTGTACGTGAACAAATTAAAAGAATTTTAAAAAATATCAGTACATGAACAAATTAAAATAATTTTAAAAAGTATCAGTACATGAACAAATTAAAATAATTTTAAAAAATATCAGTACATGAACAAATTAAAAGAATTTTAAAAAGTATTTGTACATGAACAAATTAAAAGAATTTTAAAAAATATCAGTACATGAACAAATTAAAATAATTTTAAAAAGTATCAGTACATGAACAAATTAAAAGAATTTTTAAAAATATCAGTACATGAACACATTAAAAGAATTTTAAAAAGTATTTGTACGTGAACAAATTAAAAGAATTTTAAAAAGTATTAGTACGTGAACAAATTAAAAGACAGAAATAGTCATTATACATAGCAACGGTCACTGAAAGCTTTTGAGCGACTGGTGTGAAGAAAATTTGCGTGAAATAGCAAAATAAGCGCGCGCGAAGGCAATTAGTGAGTAATGAAAACATCAGAATGAGGTCGTTTGGAAGTAAAAAAAATACACATGAACAAATTAAAAGAATTTTAAAAAGTATTTGTACGTGAACAAATTAAAAAAATTTTTAAAATATCAGTACATGAACAAATTAAAAGAATTTCAAAAATATCAGTACATGAACAAATTTAAAGAAATTTAAAATTATTTGTACGTGAACAAATTAAAAGAATTTTAAAAATAGCAGTACATGAACAAATTAAAAGAATTTTAAAAAGTATTTGTACGTGAATAAATTAAAAGAATTTTTAAAATATCAGTACATGAACAAATTAAAAGAATTTTAAAAAGTATCAGTACTTGAACGAATTAAAAGAATGTAAAAAAGTATTTGTACGTGAACAAATTAAAAGAATTTTAAAAAATATCAGTACTTGAACAAATTAAAATAATTTTAAAAAGTATTTGTACATGAACAAATTAAAAGAATTTTAAAAAATATCAGTACATGAACAAATTAAAAGAATTTTAAAAAGTATTTGTACGTGAACAAATTAAAAGAATTTTAAAAAATATCAGTACATGAACAAATTAAAATAATTTTAAAAAGTATCAGTACATGAACAAATTAAAATAATTTTAAAAAATATCAGTACATGAACAAATTAAAAGAATTTTAAAAAGTATTTGTACATGAACAAATTAAAAGAATTTTAAAAAATATCAGTACATGAACAAATTAAAATAATTTTAAAAAGTATCAGTACATGAACAAATTAAAAGAATTTTTAAAAATATCAGTACATGAACACATTAAAAGAATTTTAAAAAGTATTTGTACGTGAACAAATTAAAAGAATTTTAAAAAGTATTAGTACGTGAACAAATTAAAAGACAGAAATAGTCATTATACATAGCAACGGTCACTGAAAGCTTTTGAGCGACTGGTGTGAAGAAAATTTGCGTGAAATAGCAAAATAAGCGCGCGCGAAGGCAATTAGTGAGTAATGAAAACATCAGAATGAGGTCGTTTGGAAGTAAAAAAAATACACATAAAAATAAAAAAAGCCATGGAACGGAATGGTTCGAGATTGGTACAATTACCACGTACGCTTGCAAGTGAGAGAAAATAACACCGCGGCAAAAATTAAACACACACTATCTGCACAATGTAGGTGAGTGGGAAAGTCAACACCAATATTAGAAACTTGTGCGTAGAATCAACAAAGTTTAAATCACACGATCTTTTTTGTTACGTTGAAGTAGTAGAGTCTAATCACACTATTTATTTCAAAAGACTTATTTATTTGAAGTCGTTTACTTATATATGTATACGTATATGTACGTGTATACGTATATGTATATTTATTTTTTAAGTATTATTTTTATTCTTCACATTTCTTCTTCCTTTCATCGTCATGTCATGTGATATTGTGTAGTTTGTTCTGCTATTTTGATTATCCACTTTTTATCCATACCAGAACAAACTACAACATATCACATGACATGGAAATCAAAAGAGGAAAAATATAAAGAATAAAGAAGGTATAAAAATATTAAGAACAATAAAATTTTTAAAAATTTGTGTGTATATATATATATACATATATATATATATATATATATATATATATATATATATATATATAACTTTAAGACTCTCTTCACCGCCACGAAATTTCTTAAATAACCATTGCGCTGTGCTTTTTTGATATCGGGAGTTGTTTCAGTAGCTTTTCAGTTGACTTGAAATAAGAAAATTGTTAAATTCGCGTTTTTTCATCTTTTATTCAACGTTCTAAAAAGAAAACATTATTGTTTTAAAACGAATGTAATGTTAAAGATAAAGCGAAAATACTCTTTAATGATATATAAAGTATAGATACTATAAGGAAAACGTATTTAAAAATACATAATTTTAAATCCAAATAAAAAATCTTGCAACAACCTTCTTGTCAACTTACATAGTGTGTGTATGTGCGTGCGCGCGCGCGTGTGTGTGTGTGTGTGTGTGTGTGTGTGTGTGTGTGTGTGTGTGTGTGTGTGTGTGTGTGTGTGTGTGTGTGTGTGTTATTCGACGAAATATGATGATGTTTGAAAATCCGTATTTAATTCATAAATAAATATAGATTTTTATATGATTTAATTTTAATGTTTCGGCTGGTAATTATTCCTTTATCAAAATTTTTTAAAAATTGGATACATATTCTTTGAATAGGAAACTTTTAGGGAAATCTGGACGATTTCGATTTCGCTCACATAATATTATAAATATTTGTAATTAAAATCCATGTGCCTAAATGTGTATATCAACGCAACGTGAAATTGTATGATGGAAACGTAAAGTTAGATTCTCTTCGTTGAATTAGAAGCTAAAAAAATTTATTTTAAAATGGTAGAAGTTAGTGTAGTTAATTTTAGCAACGCCATTATAAACTGTATCGAAAAACGATAATGTACATCGAAAAGTTAAGGAACGGAATTTTTGTATACAGATTTTTATCTTTCCTTTTATTAGGATTGCATTTTGCTAGAATGATTAGAGATTTGTGACGGATTCTACAAAGTGAAAAATGTATGATTAGACACCGAAATCATTCAAATAGGAAAGGTTTGTGAGAAATGGGACATTTCTGTGTATTAAATGGCGGGCATTTTGAAATGTAACTGCCATCTTGAATTTTTTGAAGTTTTTTCAGGTTTAATCAAAAAAACAATACCTAAGGAGTATGTGTGCAACTTTTTGGTGCTTGTTTCCAGAAATGAAAGATTCTTCTAAAATTTAGCAATCATCTGCTCCACTAATCATAAAGTTATGCTCGTTTGTATTTTAATGTTATATTTTTTTTCACAGGATTTATTCATGCACTAAGTAACAGGTCTTCGTGAATTTAGTCACACAGCTTCTAAGCGTGATTGATCGAAGTGTAAGCTATATTGAGTTTAATTTATTATTCACAAAGTGGGTACCAGTGGATAAAAACCTTTGTAAAAAATTAGGTATTTCTGTTTTTATGAAATTTTAACAAGAAATATTCTCCAGTTTCATTTTCTCTGAAGTTTTAACATGCTTGGGGAAACATTATATGAGCACACAATCTCATTTAATAATTAAAATACAAATTTTTATATGTTTTTAGAGCACATTATATGAACACAATATACAAGATTTACATTGAATTTGATACATCTTTATTTTAATCTTCGTAAGGAAACATAAATGCGTTGTGAAATTGTTTTGTTTCTGGAAATTAAATTTACGCATCAAAATAACGTGATATACATGTTACAGTTTTGCTTACGTATCACTGAAGATGGTGTCGCACGAATTTTCCATATTAAAACAATAAATCGATTTCACTCACCATAAAATACACACTTAACAGAAGCAAGCAGATTTCATAAGTTGTCTATATCAGATATTGCGATTTGCTGAACGAATCTAATTCAATTGTAATGTTTTAAAATTTTCACGAACAAATTTTTTATTAACGAACGACAATTGCTTAATTTAGCGCACTAATTTCGTATGCACTTCTTTAACCTCTTGTTCACAAAACATCGATTATTATCCAGCACTAATTAAAACTCGAAGTGGAAGCCAATTGTATAACACACAATTAACGTATGTGTTAATTGTTTTAATGCAACTTGTCAACAGGTCTGTTATCTTCGTCTTCTGAAATTGGATCGGTAAACAATTTAGTTAAAGACAACCGAAGATTATATGCAAGTTAGTTCAACACTACGTTCTTGAAAATTGTTGACTTTCATGAACTATCTTCACTTCGATCTATAGATTCTATCCATTCATTCGCATAAATAAACTAATCTTGTGTCTAAATAAAAAGGTGGCTATGATTTATTCATAGACGAGAATAATCACAAAGGCATGACTGAGTCTATAATAGAATTTTATATTTACTGTTATACTAAAAGAAATGTGTCGGTGTGTGAGAGTTCGTTCTATATAAAGTTGAAAACGGCTTCGACGAATTTTATGAACTTTCACACGAAAATATTTAATGTGCCTGACAGGTTATTATAACGACGTGTATTCGATAAGTATTGATAATCGAGAATCGAAATAATCCGATAAAGAAAAGAACAGGCGATTTGACGAAAAGTAATACCTTACACAGTTTAACATCACAAGTGTATTTGAGAAATTTTATTATAACACAAACAGAAAGGCCAGACATATGATATCAGCAATAGGTTCTTTTATATAACGGGGATGCGTTTGAAATGAATGTTTCTTTTTACAGCACAATTGAAGAATGATACTTGACTTTCGCATTATAAACTATAATTCATCGTATTATATATTAAATATTCTAAACTATATTCGTGCTATTATATATATTTTGTCTATTTAAGAGTAGATTTCAAGCCATTATATATATACACACACACACACACACACATATATATATATATATATATATATATATATATATATATATATATATTATATAAAATCAAGAAGGTTTATAAAAATCTACTCACCGTTTTCGAGTCTACTCACAAGCACTCACACAGAAAAAGTTATTTTAAATAACTGCACACACACACACACACGCACACACACACACACACATATATATATATAAACTCTGAAAACATAAAAATATAAACTATCATTATATATATATATGGATTTATCTCTCTCTCTCTCTCTCTATATATATATATATATATATATATATATATATAAGGGGGTGGTCACCAACAATGTGCATTTTTTAACATTATTTTATTATTCCGTGTCTTGGTTTTTCATTGAGAATTATGTTTAGATCATTGTAATAATGTTTTAAAATCATTGAAATCGTTTTTAACTTCCTAGGGGAGCAAATAACTTCATAATAATATAAAACATGACCCACATTCTTCAAACCAATAAAAGAAAACACACACACACACACACATCCTACCCTAAAGGAAAAGAAAAAACACAGGCAGAAAGAGAGAGTGAGAGAGAGAAACACAACACGAGAGTGACCACAGCCCAATAAAACAGTAATAAAAATTGAACATTCCAATGAATAGTAGACACTTACACGTTTCCACCTCTTGGAAACATTTCAAATGAACTACGAAAATACTATTTTTACATCTCCAACACATTTTGAAAATAATTTCTGAAGAGGACGCTTCACAGAACGTCTGAAACGCGTTAAAAACGATTTCAATGATTTAAAAACATTATTACAATGATCTAAACATAATTCTCAATGAAAAACCAAGACACGGAATAATAAAATAATGTTAAAAAATACAGATTGTTGGTGACCACCCCCTTATTTAAATATACATCTTTCTTTCATTGGAATTTCTTAACCCATTTTATATATATATATATATATATATATATATATATATATATATATATATATATATATATATATATGCATGCAATATTTTTTCACTTTTGCATGCTTCATTGACCAGCAGGGATAATTTCTATTTATTTCTCTTGCGATCCGTTTCTGTATCCATTTGACGGTTCAGACGTCATGTTCGAGTGTGAAAAGAAATTTGCGATATTCGCGGATGTTTTCGACTTCTATGGGTCTTTTCCAGGCGAATGGTCAATTAAAAATGTGTTTGGTGAATTTGTAGAAAAAGTCAATCAAAATTGTTTAAAATCGTTTTTAACACTTAAGCGTACCATCCCTCTCATATTGAGTCTGATTGATGGTCGGATTGTTTATGCGAATAAGTAGAGCTTTCATTATTTTTAGGCGCAGATCACTATAACCAGTATATCTCGTAAGCTTACATGTCACCTGTCTTCCCCTAACATCTACCAACACCTCGTAGCACATAACATCCTCAAAAATGAATCTAGTAACATATTAATAAAAAACATCGCCATTTTAGTCATTTCATACTGTAAGCAGCGTCCCCAATCATAAAATTCCTATTCATTCGCATAAATAAACCGACAATCAATCAGTCTTAATAACAGGGAGGCACGCTTAAGTGCTTTTAACGATTTTAAACGATTTTAATCGATTTTTTTTAATAAATTCACCAAGTCCGATGTTTAATTCATCAGTCGCCCTAAGACGACTCATGGAAGTCGAAAATGTTCGCGTCTATGGCAATTTTTTTTACACTCGAACAGAACGTCTGAACATTGGCCCGCCAAATGGAAAAAAAACCGGATCGCAAGAGAAACAAACAGGAATTATCTCTGCTGTTTAATTACCCCTCCACTAAATAGATAGATAGATAGATAGATAGATAGATAGATAGATAGATAGCAGGGGCATCCAACGTTGGTCGAGATTACTGTTGTTGTTTCACATTCCCATAGTTTTATCGTCATTTGAACTCGGTGCAATTTATCACTTTTCAATCAAATCGATTGATTGCCTGCTCTAGTTGGGGACTTATCGCGGTGCCCATGAAGAGAGCTACACATGTCTTTCTGCAGTAACTTAATATATAATACATTATAGTTTACATTGCACTGTAGAGAACCTACTGCTGATTTCATAAAAAAATTATATACAATTGTTTTAAATGAAGTATAAAATGCAAAAGCTAAATATTATGATTCAGTTGTGCTTCAAACAGAAACATTCATTTGGAACTCGCTCTTATTAAATGACGTACTGTTGATTTTATGTGTTGGGCCTTTCGGTTTGTGAGGTAATAAAACTTCTTAAATGCACTTGTGATATTAGGCTCTGTAAGGAGTTAACTTTAGTTCTTTTATTGGCTTTTTTTTCGATTATTAATTATCGGATACTTATCGGAGGTATTCCGATACAAAACCTTTTTATAGATACACTGTCAGGCACATAAAGTAACTTCGCGTGAAATTTAATAAACATTGGTCGAGCTGTTTTCGAGTTCATGGGAAACTCACTCACACGCACACACATATAGACAACGTTTCTGTTATATTAAAACGGAGATGCTGTTTCGAAATAGATTGGTATTGATAACATGTATTCTTGTTATTTAGATTGCTATTGCCATCTTTGTTGTTGTTGTTGTTGTTGCAGCAGCAGCACCAACGTATCATCCGATGTACATTTATGGGTAAATCTTTTTGGAACTTTGGCACCTTCTATTGAACTTTGACATTACCATGCTGAATTCAGAAACCTGTACGCAATTTAGAATAAAACTCTTCATGTAATTGACAAGATTATGTACAATTAATTTATGAAAATATAAAAAGGTTCCATTCTATTTTTATTCGATTCAAAAAGACATAGGTGACCTCATTCAACCCCGAACAGTGCTTTAAAGGATAATGCATTATTACCGAGAACAATCGTATCGCTTATCACTCTTTTAAATGTGGGAATATAAAGAAGAATCATTTGAAGTTTAAAACTCAAAAACTATCCTTTTATAACAATGGAGAGGCAAGTAAATGTTCGCCAACTTCGAGGCGCGTGATTAAAACATGCCAGGTAATCGTTTTCAGTGAAAAAACTGAACTTGCGTTTATTGTTACAGATTTTTATATGTGGAATTACATAGTATATGTGGAATTACATAGTATATGTCGAAATATGTAGTTTATGTGGAATTACATAGTTTATGTGGAATTACATATTTTATGTGGGATTACATAGTATATATCGAATTATGTAGTATATGTGGAACTATGTAGTATATGTGGAATTATGTAGTATATGTGGAATTGTGTAGTATATGTGGAATTATGTAGTATATGTGGAATTATGTAGTATATGTGAAGGACGAATTAAGGAAGACAGAATTCGAGAACTGCGAGAGCTCATTGGATTTTGTAGGTTTATTGTTGTTTATCGTGTTGTTGAAAATCTGCGTAAACATAGCACAAGGTGTAAGACGTTTTCAATATACTTTCTTAATAATTGTTAAACAAATAACTAAGGATTATTTATGTATGGATCATCTTTTATACTAAGAAAATAATTTATATATTTTTCTAATAAAAATTAACTTTTCTAAACGATGACGCAATCACCGTGAAATCCGGCAGTTGTGTTTCACATCTGAAACATTTAAAGCCTGCAAAAAATGGGTAATGAAAACATACGTCTATTATTTTAGTTGTTTTTTTAAATAATGAAAAGAAAATAATGTACGAAAGTTCTCAGCGCCATACTTGATGAGGATGCTGAAACGTCTGCGATTCCTCTGAGCAAATTCATCCAGGAGACAAAAATATGCCATAAAATGAAAATATAATAAGTAACAGTGCTTTTGATTACATGTTGTATTGTAATCTTTTTTTGCTACGGGATGTTTTAAATGCTTCCCACTTGATTATGTTCAACTTCCAAAATTACTTGGAATTTTTTTAATTTGATATGAATCATAGTTCAGATGATTGGTGTAACCTGTATAATATGATGTATTACTAATTTTACTACTGCAACTGCTACAACCATGCTTACTCTTATAAAAATAATTGCACGAGATTTAGCAAAAAACATCATTGATATTACAGGTGTGTGATAATATCTGACTTGTTGTTCTCATCATACTACTGCTATTATTACCACTTTACTACGATACTACTAAGAAAACTGAGCTCATCAGAAATTATCGTTCAACGTCGCTTAGTGCGATTGATACGATTGATGATTATGTCCTATTAAGAGAAGCAAACTCCATTTCCCAATAAAATAATTTATATATATATATAATTTTATTATATATATATGTATATATATATATTATTAATGATTATAACCTCGTCAAAACATTAGAATTGTACCAATTTAAGAATACATATTTTCTTAAAATTCAAATAAAATAAAGAATATTAATTGAAACTCTAAAAATCAGATACAAATATTATGTACAAAAGTAGATAATTGGTTGCAGTTTTAGTTTATTTTTAAGATAAATCGAGTTTTAGTGATAGCTATTAAAAGCTGTGATATAAATTGGTGTTAATAGTAACAGTAAAAGTCGGAGAACCATTTGAAATAGTACAAAAAGGATGTATGATGCGACAGAGTTGCCTTATGTGTAGAAGTTTTCTAATTCGTAATAATACATTACGAAGAATAAAATCGAAATATAATGCGACCAAACCTCATATCTAAAAAAACTTAATTTTTTTGTAGTCAACGTTTATGACATCATTAATGTTATTGAAAATGTCTAAAATTCAAAGCTAAAGTAAATAGGTTTTAAACTTAAATTTTAGGGAATTTTAATTAATTAGACCTTAATGAATTTGTATGAAACTTGACCTGAACATGAAACTAGGAAATTTTAGATAGACGTGTCAATACTTTTCTTTCTCATAAATCTTTTTAAAATACTTAAAAGAAACTTAATTGTTTTTGAATATTGATTAATGTATCGTTGTTACGATTTCTTCAAAAAACTCATATTCACGAAATGAGTACGTCCTCTGTCTTCTTTGCTTAAAATAAATTAAACTAAATATAGCTTACATTAAAACCCTTGTACCTAGCACCCACATTACAAAATTATTAATGGTCTGTTTATTAATTTATGAATAAATAAAATATACATGACCATCGTAACTAAATAAACAAATGGTCACATTTGCATGTATATATCGAAATTTATTAGAAGAGATGCGCTTTAGTTTTTACTGGTTGTCAAAGCAAAATCGTTCATTTCCTTCTCTGTTTTAGCTGAACATTATTCATTTCGACAGTTTGTCACTATTTTCAGCAAAACCAATTATTAAAGAATTGTATCCGTTTACATATAAATCTGTAAATCATAAAAAATGTTTAACTTGAAAAGAGAAAACGGTAATATATACAAATCTACGTCTATAAATATACACGCTCACTTGGCAAGATGCGTTAATGCTTATGCTTTTCTTTTACATATTAATCATGAAACCAAACAAAATCAAGTCCATCAAAAACATAGAATATTTTCTAATGTCTACAGAAACGCACATGAATGGAATATGATTCTAATATTCAGAAAGAAAGAAAAATGTAATCCGTATATCATGATGATTTTTATGTAAAGTTTGAATAACTATAATGATAGGAGTATCTAGTTATATGCACCGTCTTCCATATACACGCATATATACATAAATATCTGTGGAAGGTGTGTGTGTCTGTGTGTGTCTGTGCTTCTGCAGAAAGTTTCATGATGTCTAAAAGAGGCATACGTCATTGTGTGAGTAATAAATATATGTTTATTACTTTCGTTTGCATTCTCTTTTCCATTGCGATATATTTATTGCTCACACAATGACCTATGCATCTTTTAGACATCATAAAACTTTCTGCAGAAGCACACACACACACCTTCCACATATATTTATGTGTATGCATGTATATACTAAAACGTGTTTTCATAAAAAATAAACATTGTATAAAGAAGAAAGAATTAAAGAAAAACAACAAAAAAAGAATGATTTTTTAATTAATTTTAAATTGAAAAAATATTTTTGAAATGTAAGAAAAACGTTGATAGACAACTTCTGAAGAGAAAAGGCCAGAAAAGCTGAAAATAAAGCGGACGCTCGGGATGAGGACAAGAAAAAGAAGAGTAACAAGAAAAAATACAAAAGAATATAATTTAGTAGTAGTAGTAGTAGTAGTAGTAGTAGTAGTAGTAGTAGTGTTCAAAATGATAAAAAGATGAGGAAGAAAAAATATCAGAGGAAAGATAAGAAATATGACAGAAGATGTGAAATGAAAAGAACAAGTAGAAGTAAAATCGAAGAAATATTAAAAAAAAGTAAAATCGAAGAAATAGAAAACGAAGCTGCCGAACTGTATCAGTCGAAAATTGACAAAAAGTATATAAAGAAAAATAAGAATAACCAAAAAAGCATTGCTCTAAAAAGTGCTTGCGTTTGAAATATAGCCAAATGAAAATAAGAAAAAGATTTACTTAGAAACAAAAGAAAAACTTGGGAAAAAATGATATGGAAAAATTTCACAAAATGAGAAAAAAAAAACAATTTTGAAAATCGAAGTAACAGTTTCGGACGAAATCAAACGAAAACGTGATTGAAGAAATAAGAAAAGAAATGCACAAATAGAAGAAAGAGTAATTAATTCAAAAAAGGAAATATGAAAAGTCAAACAAAGGAAATAAGCAGATTGTATGTCAGCAAATAAGCAACAAAATTTGACAAAAGAAAAACAGCAAAGTTTTAGTTAAAATACGATAGAAATCAGGAAGGCGTCTTTTACAGAAGAAATAGATGAGAGACAAAACAACGAAGCGAAACAGAAGAAGAGATGTTCGTCCGTAATAAGATGTAAATTTTATTTATGGACTTCATTTCACCATAAATATTTATGAGAGCAAAATTATTCAGGGAAGGCAATCTGGGTCGGTGGTAAACAGAAGGCCTATGCAAATAAGACAACAATGTGTCATTTCAGCAGATTCGAACTATTTTCTCTCTTCTTTTTCTCTATTTCACGTTTTAACTATCGATCTGTCTTATTTTATTGTTTTTAATATTTACAAATATGAACGTTTTTACTATCCCTTTTCATCGCTACCTCTCCTCTCACTTCCACAGCTCATTAATGCGGCTCGACTAACACCTTTTCCTCGCCGGGGATTGAACCTACAACCATCACACTGATAGGCGGCAGTTATATATATATATATATATATATATATATATATATATATATATATATATATATATATATATATATATATAAAGAGAGAATAAATGACAAAAATTCATATCCCAAAATACATGATGTTGACAATTTTAAATTTTATTCCTTTACATCAATTGATCCTTACCGTTCTGACAGTATCTGTTTCGTAGCGCAAAATCAATCACTTAATAATTATATCAATTAGTGGATTTATTATGCCCTTAACTCATCAGAAGCAATAGCAACAATCAATCCACCAAAAGGAATTAAAATGTGATACAACATGGTGAGAATCCGCAAATTTGGAAGAGAAGCTGCAGTTACCTTTATATTTTACCATTACGCCATCTTGGATTTTAATCAAACAAAGTCATTGAATCCCATTTCGTATTAATCATTTAATTAAATTATGGCTCTTCTGACAAAAATTCTATTTAATAATTACTAAATTTATTAATTCTCATTTATCTATACCTACTTTAAGAGAATAATATCACTAAAATATACATTATAAATTGCAAATCGGTATACATGCCCTTATATACGAAACTAAAACTAATTTACAAAAAGGAAAACCACTATACGTACTAACAATCTATGAATCTACTACCTAAATTTTCGATTTAATAATTAGTACATTTATTATTTCTAAGTGATGTATACATACTGATGGTAATAATATTAACAAAACCATATAAACAAAATTATAAACCACCATATATGGATATATGTACGAAACCTAAACTTAGCTACAAATATATATATATATATATATATATATATATATATATATATATAGTAATGTGATTGATAATGTAAAAATCAAATTATAATTAAATTAAAAATCTGTTTCATAAGAAGGAACAACAACAAAATCAATTATTTGTACGATCGTTTCGGAAAACAGTGTTTTTATTGTTGTAGACATCAAGTTACGGACAATAATTATTACATATAGTTTTTTAATAAACAAGGTTTCCTCGTCAGCAAATATTGTGAAGGGTTTTTATTAAATGTAAAGACACCATAAATAAACCTAGCATTAAAAGTAAGGCAGATGTATCTGGAAAAAAATTTAAAAAAGGTATGGATTTAAACTTGATAAGAAAATTAATATGGGTTAGAGATAGAAATAAATAGAGTAAAATATGAATTTGGTTTAAGTACCATATTATACATACATACACTAATATATACATGCATATATATGAAAAATAGACACATACATACATATACATAGATATACAGATATATACATAAAAATATAGGTACAAATATTTAACTTTTAAATTTCGCCTTTTGAAATCAGGAACTATGGTTAAAGTACTCATATAGATGTTTGCTATAGCTTTTCAGCTTATGAGATGATAAATTTTAAGAGGAACGCCCGTGGAATAATTTATTTCCGTTAGCATACTTTTGATTTAAAGACGCCACGGTTTATAATTCGAAAGAAATTATATGTTAATGTTATTTGTATAATTGAATAATGCAAGGGGGATAATTAGTCATATTTTCTTTAATTAAATGATGTAAGGGGAATAATTAGTCTAACTTAATTTATTACAAAAAAAATTGTAATCTATTTTTACTAATAAGTAATTTTTAATGATTTAAGGTGGTTTATATTTATTAAATTAAAACCAACGTTTATGACTGCATGTGAAGATTAGTTTCCTGTCTTGAATTTAATAGGGTGGTTGCATTTTTTATATCTTCATATTTCAAAATTTTTAGGGCCTCTTTTGTACATAGTGCACAGAATTTATCTCCTGGTTTATATGGTTTGCAAGATTCAATTACTCGCCATTTCAAGTTGAAAGAAATATTGCTATTTTTGAGTTGCCAAATATAGTTGGATAGAGTAGTTTGGTTTGACGGAGAGTTATTTTTAAAAGAATATTTGTGCGTTGAAATTCTATGTTTTATTGGGGCAGATGTGGAACCAAAATATATTGCCTCTTGCTTATTGTGATCATTTTCCGTTAGGTCTGGTGCTGGATTATTATATGGTGGGTTGGTTTGTAATTGATCGGTAGATTGGTTTAAGTTGGTGTCATTATTTAATCTGGTAGTTCAGTTTTGGCTGTTAATAGATCCATGTAGATTTGGGGTTCTTGATACTGTGCAGCTATAGATTACATTTTTAATTTTACATGAGCCTCGTAGGGGACATTTATTTTTCTTCTACAGTTACAGTCTGATATATTTTGTATAGTTGTATTTTGTAGCTTATTAATTTTCTTACTATTAGAGCTAATTATTTTTTGATGAAGGTTAAGCATAGTAGAGTAAGAGACTTTGATTGTATTCTTATTGAAAATTTTATTATATCTATGGGGGGCTTTAAAGTTCTTATCTAATATTTTAAAAAATTCTCTGGCTATGTTTGTCTCTAGGTATTTGGAATATGGAGGGTTGAACCATAGGGTCTCCTTATGTCTATTCTTACGTATACGGGTTTTGGTTTGTTATTTATTTGTATTATTATCTAATATTTGTGGTTTGGTTGTATCTTTTTTTGTCTTTTGGTCATTTTTCTTAACTCGCATACGGGAAGACATTGCCATATTATATGTTATTATGCTCTTAATAGATTTATTTTCAATGCAGTTTATGTTTCTATCATTTTCATTTATGAATTTAATTTGTGAATTGTATCCCGAGTTTTTAAGGGCTTCATTGTAATATTTTTCATTTTTGATAAATATGGATTTTGCTAGGTTTATTTATGGTGTCTTTACATTTAATAAAAACCCTTCACAATATTTGCTGACGAGGAAACCTTGTTTATTAAAAAACTATATGCAATAATTATTGTCCGTAACTTCATGTCTACCACAATAAAAACACTGTTTTCCGAAACGATCGTACACATAATTGATTTTGTTGTTGTTCCTTCTTATGAAACAGATTTTTAATTTAATTATAATTTGATTTTTAAATTATCAATCACATTACTAAATATTAAATTAGCTCTAGGATATTTACCTATCGAGCTTATTATATATCTAAATTACAACGAGCACTTTTTCTTTCCTGTATTTTAATTAAACTAGTAATTTCACTATTACATTAAAATACACTCAGCTCTTTAGACTATTGTTCTAATCTCCTTTAAATTGTATATATATATATATATATATATATATATATATATATATTAAAAGTAATACAAATAATATATATATATATATTACAATAGAAAAATGCGAATATAAAAAGTAATATGCTTAAGCGTAAACATGGAAAAGTAAAGGACTACTATTTAAACTGGAAAAGAAAAGGACTACTATTATGGTGTCTTTACATTTAATAAAAACCCTTCACAATATTTGCTGACGAGGAAACCTTGTTTATTAAAAAACTATATGTAATAATTATTGTCCGTAATTTGATGTCTACCACAATAAAAACACTGTTTTCCGAAACGATCGTACACATAATTGATTTTGTTGTTTTTCCTTCTTATGAAACAGATTTTTAATTTAATTATAATTTGATTTTTAAATTATCAATCACATTACTAAATATTAAATTAGCTCTAGGATATTTACCTATCGAGCTTATTATATATCTAAATTACAACGAGCACTTTTTCTTTCCTGTATTTTAATTAAACTAGTAATTTCACTATTACATTAAAATACACTCAGCTCTTTAGACTATTGTTCTAATCTCCTTCAAATTATATATATATAGAGAGATATATATATATATTAAAAGTAATACAAATAATATATATATATATATATATATATTACAATAGAAAAATGCGAATATAAAAAGTAATATGCTTAAGCTTAATCATGGAAAAGTAAAGGACTACTATTAAAACTGGAAAAGAAAAGTATAAGATATTCTAGAAAAAAAATAAATTTATAACTTAAAATATTACAGCAATAAGAATTGATTATATAATGTTAGAAATCGAATTAAAAAAATCTTAATCCTGCAATATTTCAAGTTATAAATTTATTATATTTTTTACTAGAATATATTGTCATTTTCTTTTCCAGTTTAAACAACTAGTATTCTACTTTTCAATGTTTAAGCTTCACCATATTACTTTTCATGCTCACATTTTTCTATTGTAATCCATGATTTTTCACGCCTTCCAATAAATTAACTTGTTCTTTGTTTAATTTCCGCCTTATTATTTGTCCCCATAAGTAATAACAATGTACGGCACTCGTCTGCTTTTTAAAATCTCCCTAATTATCTTTCTTTCATGCTTTCATTCTCTCTCTTTTACTTGTACCTTCTCTTTTCATGACAGCAGTGAATTAGTAGCAACATTAGTCGCTTAAAAAGCCACGTGGTTGCTATGAAAATCTATCATAAAAAGCATCGCTTACCTTCTTACATTTTTTTTTACTATTTTGAACACCAGAAAATTTATCATATCTTTTGTTTTCTTGAATGAAAATTGAATTTTTCCCCCAATATAGCCGATAAGGCTATAAACTGTAATAATTGTTTAAAATTTTGTCGAAAAATGAGTAAGCGGTGAAGCTTTAAAGAAGTTCTAAATGACTAAAACTGCCACTTCACCATATATTCAAACTCTACTGTATTTGAATTACACACACACACACACACACACAGACACACACACACACACACATATATATATATATATATATATATTCATATATACATTGAAAGCGAGGATTACAGTTATAAGTTAACTGACATTTTGAATATTAACATATATATTTTAAGGGAAATCTAAACAATTACGTAGACATTATATATATGTAATAGGTTGAATGAAACTTCGTGTTGTTTTATGTATGTATATATATATATATATATGTATATATATATATATGTATATATATATATAATGTTAGTGGTCACAGTACATATGAAGACGATGCATAAATAGTAGCGACAGAAAATAATTTCAAGTGTGAGTATAGTTTTTTTTCTATAGTAGAAAGTGTAATATTATAAAATAAATTTATAGTAGAAAGTGTGAAAATAAGGAAATTCTAAAATAAAAAAAAATTATACAAGGAATCAAATATTTATACGAACTGCCGTAAATAAGTTGTAGAGTCGAAGAAAATGAAGGGAGGAAGCGCCCACGTGTCTGCGCGTCATGCCTTACCTTGGAACGCTCCTACGGTGTGCGTACGTGCATGGCCGAAACCCGGGAGAAATTCCAAAATGGCGCCGTCCTCATCTTGTAGATTGTACGATCATCACTGGGCCCCACGTGACCGTTCTTTGGCTGCTGATTGGCCGAGGACGAACGCCGGAAGGATAAAGGGAGTGTGTTTGGAATATGGGGGTGTCTTTTCTAGGATCGACGTCAGTGTGATCGTATCGGTTAACTGCTGCAGCTTTAAGAGTACCTTAGTGTGTGTGTGATTTTTTGGGACTTGCTCGTCTGCTGACTTTACAGAACTTTCTTTTCTGCTGATTCTACAGGACCTGCCCTTCTGCAGAACTTGGAACAAAACTTCAAGCCTCTTCTTTCTTTTCACACGTAGTCGCCTAAAAAGGTAGAATCCGACTTACTTGTGAAACAGCTCTAAGCTATTTCGGCAAAATGTGGGAAAAATTGACCTCAAATTAATACCGGAGTTCGATGGATCAACCCCGGTACTTCACTGGGTGGAAAAGTTGGAGTTACATTGTGTTTTGTCTGGCGTAAAGAACTTCGAACGTGTTGTCCCTCTGCGCTTGTCCGGCGGCGCCTTTGCCGTGTATCAACAGCTCAGCCATGAGGGCAAACAGGACTACGAGACAATTAAGGCGGCGCTGTTCAAGGCGTTTGCGATTGACCCCGCCACTGCTTGGGAGCAACTTGAGGCAAGGACCCTACCTCCGGGCGAAACGGTCGATGTATACTTGGCAGAACTGACCAAGTTAACGGTCTTGTTTGGTGGACTGCCCGAGCGGGCCTTAGCATGCAAATTCCTAGCAGGACTCCCGACAGAAGCAAAGCGACTATTACGAGCCAGCTCAAGTGCGGATTCGTTGCCCCTTAATGACCTAGTGGATCGGGCCAGGACTGTAATGAAGAATTATTCCGAGATGAGGGAACCGGTAATTGCTGCTGCCCGGTCCACGCCGAATGATAAGAAACCGTATCAGGGACCCGGTCCACGTGGCGGAATCATATGCTACAAATGCAATGGACAGGGCCAAATTGCAAGGAACTGCCGGCAGCAACCAACGGCCGTTCGCTGCTACCGGTGTAAGGAAGCCGGCCATATAGCTCAAGACTGTCCGGGAAACGGAACCGGGGACAAGGTGTCAGCGTCAACCTCTTCCCCACGCAGAAATTAAATGAGACGCTGCCGATCGTTTCGATATATGTCAACGAAACACTGCGCTCATCACTCCTCGACTCCGGGTGATCCCGCACTATCATATGTGCAGATCTCTGCCACACTTGGAGAAAGAAGAACGTCCGAGTGACTACCATCAGTGGAGAGACGCTCACATGTTGTGGGGTGGGCAGCGTAAACATTCGGACGAAAAATGGAAGCTCCGCTAACCTAGAGGCGCTGGTGGTACCAGAAAAAACCCTGAGTTTTGACTTGCTCCTAGGATATGATGCCATCAGAGCCCTTGGTGGCGTCTACATAACGGCGACGGGGGCGGTACATTTTCAGGAGAAAGCCCCAGTGTGTGCTGCACTAAAGATCGACCAACCAGACTTCAGCGTCGAATTTGACGAGCAAAAGAGGGCCTGGACTGCCTCATGGAAGTGGTCGGAAGACCGAGAACCAGCCAAACTGCAAAATGGCATAACGGAATACCATGTGCCCGACCACATGAGGCCCGCGTACGAAGAAGAACTTCGCAGATGGATCGAGGATGGCTGGTTGATTCCCTACCCCTACAAAAAACTTGGACCCCCCAAGGGTCTGATCCAAATTAATGGCAGTTGCTCAACAGAACAAAGCAAAAGTCAGGCCGGTGATGGATTACCGAGAACTGAACTCATATGTTAATGCGTTCATAGGCGAGGCCGATGTGTGTGCTAGCAAACTGCGAGAATGGCGCCAGCTGGGTTCTAATGTGTCCCTGTTGGACCTTAGAAGGGCATATCTGCAGGTCCGGGTTAGCGAGACACTGTGGCCGTTTCAGACGGTAGTGTTTTCCGGTAGGTGGTATTGCCTCACGCGACTGGGCTTTGGGCTGAACGTTGCGCCCCAAATCATGAAAACGATCGTCAATGCTGTATTGTCACAGGATAAGACCGTAAAAGAGGGGACATCAGCATACCTTGACGACATATACGTGAATGAAGACGTTGTGCCATCATCACGTGTGAGGGCTAAGCTTGCCGAACTTGGACTGATTTGTAAGGATCCAGAACGCTTGGAGGATGGCGCTCGTGTTTTGGGGTTGAGCGTTCAACAGGAGCGAGGGACCTTGAGGTGGGGGCGCGGAACTGCAGTCCCCGAAGTGCCCCATATCCTCACGAGGCGGGCCATATTTTCCCTGTGTGGAAAACTGGTAGGACACTTGCCAGTATGTGGATGGACCCGGGTCGCAACAGCCAGCATGAAGAGGAGGGCGAGTGCAGTTACCAAAGGCTGGGATGACGAGACGGTGGACAATCTGTTGCTTCGCATGGTAAAAGAAACCATCACAAGAGTCAAGCAGGAGGACCCCGCTAAAGGAGATTGGTGCGTCCAGGGAGATAGACTAAATGTGTGGGTGGATGCGGGCTCCCTCGCGATCGGGGCACTATTGGAGATGAACGGGTCTGTGATTGAGGACGCCTGCTGGTTGCGACCACTGGATGATGCCGCTCACATCAACCTAGCGGAGTTGGATGCGGCGATAAAGGGAGTAAATATGGCACTCCAGTGGAAGGTTAAAGAATTGTGCTTACACACATATTCGCTGTGCGTGTACCACTGGATAGTTGACACACTAACAGGCAAAGCGAGAGTGCGCACCAAGGCGGCTACCGAAATGCTAATCAGACGAAGGTTGGAGACACTAAGGAAGTTGGTGGAAGAGTACAACCTATCGGTGAACGCGGTGCTTGTCGCTTCCACCCGCAATCTTGCAGATAAACTCACCCGTGTGCCCCAGAGGTGGTTCGACGCAATAAAGAAAGAAGCCGAACCAGGATCGTTATGTGCTGCCTCTATTGAGGAGACGGATGAAATCAAGAGGGTACACCACGACACTGGACACCTTGGAGTGAGACGGACATATTATTTCGCACACTTAACCAACCCGTCAGTGTCCAAAAACAGAGTAGAATCAGTGGTCAAGGAATGCCAAATATGCCAGTCAATCGACCCGGCTCCCACCAAATGGCAGAAACGTCGGCTGGAAGTTGACGGGACTTGGAGCCGGCTGGGCATGGACATAACCCACTATGGTGGTCAGCACTTCCTCACACTAATCGATTGCGGACCGACGAGGTTTGCGATCTGGCGACTGTTAACAGGACAGGACTCGGCTAGTGTCATCCGCCAATTAGAGTCTATATTTTACGAGCGGGGGCCACCCGAAGAGATTCTCACGGACAACGACACAGCCTTTTGCAGCGGGGAATTCAGGCGTTTCATGGACGAGTGGGGGACCCGGCTTAGACACAGGTGTGCGTATGTGCCGAGTGGCAACGGTATAGCAGAGCGGTGCCACCGAAGTGTGAAACGGATAGCAGCAAGGAAGCAATGCACGATTGCGGAGGCGGTATATAGGTACAATACAAGGCCAAAGGATGACGCGACTGCTGAAAGTGCACCTGCTAATGCGATACATCACTATCGAGTGCGTGTTAAGGGTATTGATGCCTGCCCGCCTAATCAGAAGAAGACGCAAGGACGGTACAAGTCAGGGGACACCGTCTGGGTAAGGCATCCCAATAACCGATGCACGACCAGGTTCAGACAGGGACGGATCACCGGCATAATCGGTGAGCAGGCTGTGCTGGTTTATGGTGTCCCACGCCATGTAAGGGATGTCCGGCCCGCCCTTGATATAAACCAAATGGTGAACAGTGAAAATAATGAATCATCCAGTGATGAAATGTGGATCCGGCCTATGGCTGAGAACCTCAGCACGGATGGCGATAGCTCCAGCACCACTTCTGAGAGCTCGGATGAAGATGAAGATGAAGCGTAGCCGGATGGTAGGACTGTGGACACTGACCCAGGTAGCTCGGAGGAAGATGAAGCGCAGCCGGATGGTAGGACTGTGGACACTGACCCGGGTGGCACTGGTGGAGATGAAGAAGCCCAGCTAATCCCCCTCCGTAGGAGCGCCCGCATCAAACGACCGCGGCCGCAATGCCGCATGTGTGATCTTGAGACCAGGGGGGGTGTAGAGTCGAAGAAAATGAAGGGAGGAAGCGCCCACGTGTCTGCGCGTCATGCCTTACCTTGGAACGCTCCTACGGTGTGCGTACGTGCATGGCCGAAACCCGGGAGAAATTCCAAAATGGCGCCGTCCTCATCTTGTAGATTCTGCGATCATCACTGGGCCCCACGTGACCGTTCTTTGGCTGCTGATTGGCCGAGGACGAACGCCGGAAGGATAAAAGGAGTGTGTTTGGAACATGGGGGTGTCTTTTCTAGGATCGACGTCAGTGTGATCGTATCGGTGAACTGCTGCAGCTTTAAGAGTACCTTAGTGTGTGTGTGATTTTTTGGGACTTGCTCGTCTGCTGACTTTACAGGACTTTCTTTTCTGCTGATTCTACAGGACCTGCCCTTCTGCAGAACTTGGAACAAAACTTCAAGCCTCTTCTTTCTTTTCACACGTAGTCGCCTAAAAAGGTAGAATCCGACTTACTTGTGAAACGGCTTTATAAGTTTACAGAACTTTTTCGTATGGGCAATTTTATTGATACTACAAACATGAAACTCTAGTCCACATCGAAGTAATCTCCTCCGACTGCAATATACTCGTACCGTTCCAACAATTTCTGGAAAGCCCTATGAAGTCCTCATGTGCGAGTCTGCCAATTACTTCCGTTACAGTCTCTTTTATATCCGATTGACAAATAACAACAGCCTCTAAGGTTTTCCTTGGGTTAAGAAAATAAACAAGATCACATTCAGGCAAGGTATGGACTATAGTGAGGGTGATGTCCATTTTGATCAAATACTCTGTAAAATCATGGAGCACTCTTGGGACAAAATCGCTGAAATTTTCCGCATTTTCAGTTCATCGCGAATAATTGTGTTAACAGTTCCCACACTGACATCAAACTATCCACACATAGTCTCTATAGACACATGACACTCATTATCCATGAAATTCTTTATTAAGACAATCATCTCTGGTTATCTGTCTTCCTTTTTTTCCGATAACTCTTATCATCCCTCACATCTACCTGCCTTTAATCTTTATAAAACACAAAAACTGAGGTTCGATTGATACAATATGATAGAAAAAGCAGTGGAAAGCATTCTATACGTTTCTGTTGCATTGTTTTCAAGTTTAAAACAGAATTTTATTTCATATCGTTCTTCTAAACTCTCCTCGTGTCCAGATTGCATTTTTGAAAATTACCAGCTACTACAATCAGGTTTTAGGTGTATTTCAAGTCCTGCTGTAGCGGTTCAGTTGATCTTTATATTATAAAGATTGGTCAGCCATCTCATAAGATGTATAACAATAGCATACTGAATTTTCAAAAATCTAGGGCAACTTTAAATGTCTGTACAAAAGTCTCATCTAATTTTTGTTTTCACAACCTAAAATTTAATGCGAAGAAGCTGATTTTCATCAGTGCGTCGGTACTAAAGAAGACAACCCAAAATATTATGGAAACAACATACAAATTGAGAATAATAGTGCACATGAACTAATAAATAATAGTGCACATGAACTGAAGTTACAAAGTATAAATTCTCATCTGAAAATTCCGAAACATAAGAATTTGTAGTTAAACATGAACGTACATGGTTAATTTGTTATTTAAGTCTTAATTAAATTAAAACACTGCCGTATTTAACTTGTTGCATAACTCTTCTAAAAAAAGGTAAACTTGCAGTGGTAGATGCATAAGTATTTTATTCTTCCTGTTTTATTTTTGATTGGTACAGGAGACATTTAGAAAATCGGTTATACCTTGAAACTGCAGTAAAGGGTACATTTATTATGATTTAAATATATTTATATATATATATATATATATATATATATATATATATATATAGAGAGAGAGAGAGAGAGAGAGAGAGAGAGAGAGAGAGAGAGAGAGCTAGGTAGTAAGTTATAAAATATATTTGGCGATTAAGATACACAGAATATTATTTTATAACTTACTACACACACACACACACACACACATATATATATATATATATATATATATATATATATATATATATATATATATATATACTCATCTTCTAACGATATTCATATCAAATACTACTTCCGGTCGGAAATAGTTGGTGCACAAAAATTTTCAGTTTGGTCGAAAATACTTGGTGCATACAAGTTTTAAGTTTTATAAGGCAGTACTTTTGTAAAGGAAATACAGGTTAACAAAATAATTATACTTAATTAAATTGACAATTGATTTTATGTACATTCTTACAATGTATGATTAAATAAATATACAAAAAATAATACAAAAAGCTAAAACATCTAACTATTTATTCAATTGTGTTAATTTACTTTTCAATTCTTCTGATATTAAAATGTAAATGAGAAGTTTTCCTTTTCTTTCTAGCTTTGCTTTTAACATATACCGAAGCCACCATCAGTCAAAATTATTTGTTCCATTGTCTCCTGCAATGTCAGGAAACTGTTATTCAACTTTGATTTTTCTAATTTTTGAAAGCTGGTTTCAACTGCTTCAATTAATTCATCAATATTCTTTGGAACATTTTGGTGTTGAATGGATTGGATTGGATTAACGTAACCTAGGTCAAGCACATTCAGATCCGGACGTTTTGCAACCTGGTTAACCAGTTCGATGTTCAGCCCTAATCTCTCCGATTCTGGTTTGAACACCGGGTCCGTTGGATGTACGTGTGGCTTAGTATTGTCTTGTTGAATTATGATTCGTTGTGTAATGTATCCTTTTCAACAAGGAATTCACGATTGCATCCATGACTTTAGTTACCATTGTTCCAGCAGGCCTGTTTCTGCTGTTACGTTTAGCCGCCTCTTGTTTGATAAATGACTAAATTTCTATCTTCTCGTCAAATAACATTTGCGATGTGGATCCCAACAGGGTCGAGCCACGGCAGCAAAAAACATTACATTTGTAATGAAACGCTTGCTTTTAGTGGTTCTTAAAGGGTCATGTTCGTCTTTGCCTAAATAAAATTTTCTTGCATTTTGCGTCATGTAAAAGCATTTCTCATCAATATGTATAACATCAAACATTTCTCTAAAAGTTCCTTGCTTTAAATCCAACTGCGAACGGCAAAAATCAATGCGACATTTCATGTTTTCTATCGTGAGAAGCGGTTTTACAGCATTTGAATGTGCCCGGATTTCGCCATCGTTCATCCTTGCAATCAACGTTGTCTTAGGTATTCCACATGCTTGAGCAGTAGACCTCAAGGCAATGGTGTTTATTTTTGCCAACTGTAAACTATAGTCGTTCTTTTTTCGGTCACAGAGAAACATACGGCTCAAATAATCAATTGGTATCGATATATCGGACGAACTGGGTAGTGCACGTGACCAAATTCTGCGTACAGTATTTCTTCCTATACCGAATTTTGTGGCAACATCTTTGATTGCATTTCGTTCTAAGATGCGCCATTTAGACCTTCGTAGCAACGCTTGCAGAACTGCTGTTCGTCTTGAATTTGTCAATTCTCTCTTACCACTTCTGTTTTACCTTCCACATTGGCATCAACTATATTTTCCATATTTATATAACCACTGCGGGTATTTTTAAAAATAGATTATATAACAGTCAACAAAGTAATGTGCATAGATTAAACTCTAAATGATTTTTAGAAGGAAAACTGTTCTTTTTCATTTAAGCACGCTCTAAAGTAGACCAGTTACCTCCTAAAACATTGAAATGGTGCGTGACAAAACCTAAAACGCGGACAGTTTTAATTCTGCACCAACTATTTCCGACCGGAGGTAGTATTAAAATTTTCATTTCGTTTCGACGACTCAATCCATTATTGCTTCATTTTACATGCGTTTTTGAATGTATGTCAACGTTTTATAAAAATAATACATTGCGGTGATTTGCGATGTTACCGTTTGTGAATTGTGAATGCGTTCCGATTCGAAAGTTTCATGTTTTTGTAAAGCGATGGTATGAATCGTTACTTTGTGAGGAAAATATTTGTTTTTTGTTAGTTAAATCCGATAGAAACGTGATTTTGTTCGATCCGTCCAATGTAAATATTCCTATCACGCTTCCCGATTTGCCCACGTGTTTTACTACGTTTATATTGTATGGTCTACCTTATAAGGAAATTGAGGTTTGATTGATTAATAAATATGTATGGATTGATTATTCGATCAGTCCGAACATTTTGTGTTTTAGCATATTATCGTTGTTGCTATTTTGTTTGCATTCATATTTCAATGATTTTAATATAGACTCCATCCAATAATCAGCTTTCTATGTACGCAGCACCATGCTAACACGCACATACACGCACACACTAAAACACACACTTATATATGATATATATGTGTATGCGTGTGTGTATATGTATGTACGTGTGCTATATTGCAAAAGGAACTTAAAGAAGATAAAATGTAGATAACTACTTTATTAAATAGTGAAAAA
Source organism: Euprymna scolopes (assembly GCF_053919585.1). Taxonomy (NCBI): domain Eukaryota; kingdom Metazoa; phylum Mollusca; class Cephalopoda; order Sepiida; family Sepiolidae; genus Euprymna; species Euprymna scolopes. The sequence continues at coordinate 26,333,339 of NC_136518.1, forward strand.
ATAACAAGACGTATTTACAATAGTAGGTTTTAGTTACAAATCTCTGTTAATGGAATATGGACTGTTCTGCGATGTCTATGCTCTTTCGTTTAGATTTTCGGGTGACAGAAAGTCATGTGTCATAAGAATGTGCAAGTGTGGGTTTGTTAGATGTTGCGTATTTCTCTCAGATATGTTTGGGAGTGTTCTTACATAGGTTTTGTCATGTGTCTGAAACGTATCGGAAATCGATAATCCAAAACATGTGATTAAAAAAGCAAGTCCGATTGTGACCAAAGTTAACACCTTTATACAACATAAGATCACGAGTGCATTTGTGAAGTTTTATCGCCTGCGTGTAAAATAAACTATATTCTTTTATAAGGTAGAGGTCGTTAGAATTAATGTATCTTTTTAGATCACAATTAAACCATGGTACTTGACTTTTGTACGTTTAACTTTAATTTAAATGATAATGCAAAAATTATTTCATGAAATCAACGGATTATTCTTTGAAAAGACAGTTGCACGTTTGAAATAAATGTTTCTGTTAAATTGAGCTGAGATACTTGACTTTTGTATTTTACATTTGAAGTGACCAATTATTTACAGATAATTTTATAAAATCAACCGGATTGTAACTTACGTTACTGCGGGGAAGCATATTAAGCTTCCTCCCGGTATGCTGCGGAAAGGAAGTTCATAATAGAGTAGGCGATTACTACGATTTCGATGACCATAAAAGTATAGGAGGGTAGACCATTTGTCGATCCTCACTGAATCTCAGATAATTTCGGGTTTCCTGTTAGTATATATATATATATATATATATATATATATATATATATATATATATATATATATATATATATATATATATATATATATATATATATATATATATATATAAGGAACTTTGTATGTGTAAGTTCGTTGTAGGAAACCGATTCCAATTCGTAAACTTCATCAATTTAGTTTCTTGCAAACACTATTCGCACACATCAGCAAGTAAAAATTCTATTTACTTTCTTGTTTTTTTAGATTGGATCACTTGAAGGTCACTTACATCCCGTAGTGATATAGATTCAATCGCCATTTTTGAGTCACTTTAATTTTATTTATTGACTTTAATTTTATTTATTGACTTTAATTTTATTTATTGACTTTAATTTTATTTATTGACTTTAATTTTATTTATTGACTTTAATTTTATTTATTGACTTTAATTTTATTTATTGACTTTAATTTTATTTATTGACTTTAATTACACATTTAATATTTATTTTCGCAATTTTTCTATTTCATTGGATTCCTTTGTACATTTTTCCTTCTTTTGTCTGATGTTTCAATGTTTCTTTTATTCACTTTTGTATAAAGGTTTCTTAATTTTAATAATAGTTTTTTTCTTTTAGTTTCGTTTCGATGATTTCTGTTTTTGTCTTTTTATTTATCTTGTAACAGCCTTTCATTTACTTTTTATCTTTCTTTTTATTTCCATTTATCTATACATTCCCCTTACCTTGCATCGCATTAATAGCGCCAAGTAAATATTTATTCATCCCACATTTATAAAAATCTAAAGCGACATATGGTCGCAGATATATTTTCTTATACAAGTTGACTCAAAGGATCTGAAAAGATGGATAATTAAAACATGCACAATAATTACATATGTTCGAAATCATGCGAATCAGTTTCATCGCTCGCATCTTTAATTTGTGGAAACATGTTGGCGCTGTTGTGGTAGGAAACTATATTGTGGGAGTTTTATGTAGGCGTATCTCCCAGGTAATGAACATGAAATCAGATGTGGATAAGCGAATCATATGAATGACAGCATCGGCCATGATTTTTAGTTTTTTGAGAAAAATATTATTCAGAAATGAAAACACATGAATCCGCAAAATTTTAGTTGAACCGTGCAACAAGAAATTGTTTGAATTGCCATCTGGCATTTACAGTTGGCTGCAGAAGGTCAATATAAGAATTATGAACATAACTTAGCTTTTATTAGCACATGTGTGTTCAATAATTTTCGTATTTCATGAAATTTGAAAATTGAATTTACTTAACATAAAAATGTTTCTGATCATTTATTATTAATAGTAGACAAAAACTCCAACTTCCATGATTTTTTTCATGGCTTGCAAAACAGAGGAGCTGTGATGCAATGAAACGAGTAAGTGCGTGGATGATTGCATGTATATATATATATATATATATGTGTGTGTGTGTGTGTGTGTGTGTGTGTGTGTGTGTGTGTGTGTGTGTGTGTGTGTTGGTGTGGGTGTGTGGGTGGGTGTTTAACAACTTCATTGCAAGAACCTTAGAATATGTTTAAAAATCCATTATAATAAAACAAAACTTATCAGAAGTGTTTTCAAATTGAAAAGGGAATAATTCGCTTGACTAACTCAACTGAATACCACGGATACTGAATCTAGATTCCCGCGTCAATTAAAAATTAGCGATTCATCAGGAAATGTGTATTTTTTAAACCGCCATCGACTTTTCAATCGTTTTATGCGTCATATAGGACAGTTAGAAATGCGGTGAAAAGATTTCACCAGGAATTATTTTCAATGAAACCACATGGAAATGACCTTTGACATCAGACTGACCCATAATGCCGTAATTGACCTCACTCATAGCGGATAGAATTATGTTGTCAAAAATTCGGCTGTCTGGATTCTTGACTCTGTAGTTTCGGGAGAATGAAGAAACCAAAGCGGCCGAGTTCAGTGGGATTAGTTGACGGAAGATCGGAGAGGATCGAGTTTTAATATCGACAATTGAAGAAGCATTGTGGCTTTTCTGCTAATTCGTCGGCGCCATCATTAGGCAGAACCGGCGTCCTAATGATCGTTCTTGTCTGATGCATTGACGTAAGAAAGAATGGCTGGCCTTAGATGGAATCAACGACCGTATCAATTACAGTTAGCATGTTTAATTAGACAAATGATTAATTATGACGGATTTTCCGCACAGACGTGTCTATGTACAACATTACCCGAATAAAAGGTACATAACGATATAGCTGATTGCACAGTCGTTTTCGTCAGTAGTAAATAAAATTAACAAGTTATGGATAAGAATAAGTTAAATTTCTCTTTATTTATTTGTTAAAATCGTAAATAGATACAAAGTTGTAAAAAGATACATTCGGTTAGGTTGAATTGTATACTGTGATATGTACCCGATATGAAATGCTTTTGGAAAGAAAAGATAAATAAAAAGAAGTTTATTCGTTTAGAAAATGTAAATGAAAATTAAAATTAAAATTACATTCAAAATAAAAATGAAACTGAAACTGAAAACGAAAATGAAAATGAAAATAAATATGAAAATAGAACATTAAAATGAAATTAAAAATGACAATGAAAGTTAAAATGAAAAAGAAAATGAAAATAAAAATGAAAATAAAATTGAAATTAAAATGAAAATGAAAATACAATGAAAAGAAAAATGAAAATAAAATGAAAATTAAAATCAAAATGAAAATTAAACTGAAAATGAAAATGAAAATAATTAAATTTATAATAAAAATTAATATTAAAATTAAACTGTAAATGAAAGTTAAAATTAAAACGAACATGAAAACAAAAATGAAAATTAACATTAAAATTAAAATGTGAAATTACAATTAAATTTTAAATAAAAATTAAAATAAAAATGTAAATGAAAATTGCAAATGAAAATGAATATTAAAATAAAAATGAAAATTAAAATTAAAATACAAATAAAAATGAAAATGTGAACGATAATGAAAATGTACATGAAAATGAAAATGTAAATTTAAATGAAAATGTAAATACAAATAAAATTAAAATTAAAAAAATAAAAATAAAAATAAAAATAAAAATGGAAAAGAAAATGAAAAAGAAAATGAAAATGTAAACGAAAATTAAAATGAAAATTATAATTAAAATAAAAATTTCTTTAAAAATGCAAATGAAAATGGAAATGAACATGAAAATTAAAATTAAGATAAAAAATAAATTAAAATGAAAACTAAAATAAAAAATAGCCAAAATAAAAATTAATATGGACATAAAAATTAAAATTAAAATAAAAATTACAATGAAAATGAACATGAAATTAAAATGAAAGGTAAAATGAAAATGGAAATCAAAATTAAAATTAAAATAAAATGAAAATTAATATTAAAATGAAAATGTAAATGAAAATGATAATTTAAATACAATTAAAAAGGAAAATTAAAATGTAAATTAAAATGAAACTGAATATTATAATTTAAATTAAAATGAAAATTGTAATGAAAATAAAAATTGAAATTAAAATGAAAATTTAAATTTAAATGAAAATTAAAATTTAAATGAAAATAAAAATAAAAATTAAATTTAAAATTTAAATTAAATTTAAAATGAAAATTAACATTAAAATTAAAATGAGCATAAAAATGTAAGTAAAAATGAAAATTTAAATTAAAATTAACATTAAAATAAAAATAAAAATTAAACGCAAAATGAAAATTAAAATTAAAATGAAAATATTAATGAAAATAAAAATAGAAAATAGCAATTAAATAAAAATAAAATAAAAATGAAAATTAACATTAAAATTAAAACGAATTAAAATTAAAATGAAAATGAAAACGAAAATGTTAAAGAAAATTAAAATGTAAACGAAAATGAAAATTAACATTACAATTAAAATAAAAATTTATTTAAAAATGCAAATTGAAATTGAAATGAACATGAAAATTAAAATCAAACTTAAAATAAAAAAATAAATTAAAATTAAAACTAAAATAAAAATTACAAAAATTTAAATGAAAATAAAAATGAAAATTAAAATTAAAATAAAAATTACAATGAAAATGAACATGAAATTAAAATGAAAATTAAAGGTAAAATGAAAATTGAAATCAAAATTAAAATTAAAATAAAATTAAAATGAATATTAAAATGAAAATATAAATGAAAATGAAAATGTAAATACAAATAAAAAGGAAAATTTAAATGTAAATTAAAATGAAACTAAATATCATAATTACAATTAAAACGAAAATATAAATGAAAATTTTAATGAAAATGAAAATTAAAAGTAAAATGAAAATGAAAATTAAATTTAAAATGAAAATTAAAATGTATATGAAAATAAAAATTAAATTGAAAATAAAAATGTAAATGATAATGAAAAGCAAAATTAAAATTAAAATTAAAAAAGTCAAAGTCAAAATGAAAATAAAAATTAAAATTAGAATAAAATGAAAAAGAAAATGTAAATTAAAATTAAAATTAAATAAGGATGTAAATGAAAATGTAAATAAAAATGAATATGAAAATGAAAATTAAAATTATAATTCAAATCAAACTAAAATGAAAATGAAAATGAAAATGAAAATCTAAATAAAAATAAAAATGAAATTTAAATTAAAATGAAAATGTAAATGAAAATGAAAATGCAAAATAAAAATGAAAATACAAATGACAATTAACATAAAATGAAAACTAACATAAAACTAAAAATTAAATTTTAATTAAAAATAAAATGAGAATGAATAGGAAAATGAAAACTAAAAATAAAATGATAATTAAAATTAAAAGGAAAATTAAAATTAATACTAAAATTAAAATTAAAATGATGAGGAAAATAAAAATTAAAATTAAAATAATAATGAAAATTAAAATGAAAACTTAAATTAAAAATGAAAATAAAAATTGAAATGAAAATGAAAATAAAAATGTAAATGAAAATTAAATTTAAAATTAAAATGAATATATAAATAAAAGTGAAAATAAAAATAAAAATAAAAACTGAAATTAAAATAAAAATAAGAACTAAAATGAAAATAAAATGAAATTTAAATTAAAATAAAAATTAAAATTAAAATTAAAATGAATATATAAATAAAAATGAAAATAAAATGAAAATGAAAATTAAAATTAAAATGAAAATTAAAATTAAAATAAATACGAAAATCAAATCAAATTTTAATTAAAATAAAAATGAAAATGAAAATGAAAAATAAAATGAAAATGAAAAATAAAACTAAAATGAAAATAAAAATTTAAATTTAAATGAAAACTAAAATGAAAATAAAAATGAAATTTAAATAAAAATTTAAATGAAAATCAAAATTAAAATTAAAATGGAAATGAAAAGAAAAATGAAAATTAATATGAAAATTAAAGGAAAATATGAAAATTAAAAATGAAAATGAAAACTGAAAATGAAAATTAGCATTAAAATTAAAATAAAAATAAAAATGCAAAGTAAAATTAAAATAAAAATAAAAATTAAAATTACAATTAAAATAAAAATAAAAATGAAAAGTAAAATAAAATGAAATAAAAATGAAAATTAAAACGTTAAATGAAAATGAAAATAAAAATGAAAATGAAAATGAAAACTTTAAATTTAAATGAAAATTAAAATTAAAATGAAAATGAAAACTTTAAATTTAAATGAAAATTAAAATTAAAATGAAAATGAAAATAAAAATAAAAATTAAAATTAAAATTAAAATGAAAAGTAAAATGAAAATAAAAATAAAATGAAAACTGTAAATTAAAATGAAAATTATAAAAGAGGAATAATTATGATTGTTTTAGATCACCAAATCTTGACTTCCGACGCCGTATGAATTTGGAATTTGGTTTTCTTCCTCCCTACATAATAACTGTTAAAATTAAAATTTATATATTTTTTTCCTAATATAAACTCGATTATTGTGTGTATTGAAGGATTTGAATAATGTATTCATGTTTAAAAACTTTCGTACGATAAAAATATTTGAAACTATTAAGTGAGAACCTAAATACAAAATTGAAATGAAAATATTCCACGTCTGAATCAATAGGTTGAGTACGTTTATCTGTGAGAGAATATTACCTCCTACTCTCTCCACATCTCAGTAAAAACAAATAGAATTTAGCAGCTGATTAAGCATGTTTTTAACAAATATCACTGTCATAGTTTTCATTTAGAAACATGGTTAGATCCGCCATATTTTTTAGTGAAACGGTATTTTAATCCTTGCACGATTCTATCAAACGTGTATTGATTTAGATTTTATCTGTGTTTTTTAAAATAAATTAAATAAATAAAATAGAGCAATTGCAGAAATAAGAATTCAAAGTCTTTAAAAGTTATGAAGTCAGTGACATCATGGTACATATTTTTGAACTATTAATTTCATAATGAGTAATTTAGTGGTGATTACTTGATTACAAATAAGCCTGACAGAACGATAACCAACTATCCCCATAGAATAAAAGATTTGGCCCGAACTTTTGTACGGATTAATGAGTCCGAAAAGTAAACCTAGATAAGGTCGGAGGTTATATCGACCGAAACGTTGTAACTACAATACCAAATAGTCCTAATAATCTACATAATAAAATCAGTTTAATGTCATTGAGTTAATGGCTTTCATTTTGGTAGGTGTATCCTTCAACTATTTTGTTGCGAATTAAAATGGCTGAAAAGAAATAAAACAAGAAAATAAGAGGAGATGGCATGACTATATATAGAGAGTATACAAGTAATGGGTTGTCTTCATTGATTGTCTCACAACTCAGTCTTACTCACATTTTCCTTCCTTTTCTAGATGTACTGGTTTATAAAACACCTTCCGTTTTCTTGACTTCTATCTACCGTAAACCTACGTTCACAGGTCTCTACACACGTTGGGACTCTTTTTGCCCCACCAAACAAAAATATAATCATATTAACAACCTTATCCATAGAGCTTGTATGATATTTTCAGAGACCAAATTAAAAGATGAAGTCGAGTTTTTTACCAAGACTCTTTGCAATAATGATTTTCCATTGCAAATCGTAGAATTTACAATAAGAAATAAAATGTCTTATTTCATCAAAATTAAACAGGCATCTGTTGACAATCTATCTACCTACGCCTACCTTTGCTAAGTAATATAAGTGAAAGATTTGCCAAGCAAATTTCTTTTGTCGTACAACAATGTAACTTTGCATCAAATACCCGTGTTGTTTTTTCTTGTAAACCCATTTTATTTTCAATTTGTAAAGACGTTTTCCCCCACTATAACAATTCCATTATTTATTTATTCAAATGTAGCTGCAGTGTGCGCTATGTCGGGCGAACATCTCAAAGATTAGATAACATGTTCTATCCAAAATTGGAAATGGAGCCTGCCTACCTTCGGACGTTCTTAGCAATACTCATGGCTCATCTGTAGGAGAGCACCTTATGAATAATCGTATTTGTGCTTCGAATTTTAGTGCTGACTTTTTTTTCATTCTTAGTAAGTCGCACTCTCTCTCTCTCTCTCTCTCTCTACTATCACAAAATTCAAGACACCATATACATTAAGACTGTGAGACCTTCTATTTGCAAACAAGAAGAAAATCTCTTGGGGCTTAATCTGGTTTCTATTTAATAATTAGTGTCCCCATTTTTTGTTGTTGTTTTCTTTTTACTTTTTTCCCTCGCTTTTCTATTTCCAATTCATCGTTCCCCCTTTTTTCTTTTTAAAACCTGATTATTAACCTCGGTTTTAGCTCTGTTGACCAGCTGGTGTATTCATTTTTTACTTTTTCACAATAAAGAATGTTTTTGAACAAGTATAAAATTGGTCTTTACATAGCCATAATAAAATCTTGTACCTGAAATATATATATATACATATATATATATATATATATATATATATACATATATATGTATATATATATATATATATATGTATATATATATATATATATATATATTGGATGGTAACGTACTTAGGCACTCGAAAATGTTACTACTATTTTAAACATTGACATTGCTCATTTTTTGGCTGTTTTTTCTTATATATATAGCGCTTCCAGTATTTTTAATCTTTTAACGTTTGCATCCATATAAAGTCAAGTAATGTAAATGTAATTTTCACTAAAGAATAAAAAAACATCCAGATTTTAAACGATACATCAATCATAAACAACTTGCAAATGACCAATGAAACACATTGTAAAGTACTTTAAAAAAACAACCAAAAGAAAAAAAAACAGATGATGAAGACCACTATGACATTTCTTTTCACAAATTCGACTGAGAAATAAGAACGGCACTTTGAAAAATTGAAAAATTGCCGAAAAAGCTGATTAAGCAAAACACTCCATGCTACTTAACAATACTTGCATGAATAAAAATATGCTGCCTAAACACACACATACACACACACATACATATATATATATATGTGTATATATACATATATATATATATATATATATATATATATATATATATATGATGGCAGCAAATTCGCTTCCGAACATTGCCATCACTCGATATAAAAGTGTATCTAATTTATATCGAGCAATGCCTGTGCATGAGGATTGTTATAGTGGGCAAAGACTTTGCACCAAGACAATCCCACTCTCTGAACAACTGCCACATTGATCCAAAAAGAAGAGCAAGTCAACATCATTGGATGCAGCAGTCATCGCAGGTTTTATATCAGAGTTTTCCTTCTCCTAGGAAGGTTGCCATCACTACGGCTTACATATCCCTCTCCACCCACCATGCCATTTGATCCATGACTGGAACTTAGGTTGCTGGGCACCAGAGCATATTTCACACACTGGTGGGTTATATATGCCGTAGCTTATAGGGCCTAAGCTCGTCTGGAGGTTTCTGTCAGGGTTACCTCACCCTTAGCCTTTGGTTACATAACCTTGGCCCACAAGTTAGTGTGTTTGTTTGTATATATATATATATATATATATATATATATATATATATATATATATATATATATATATTTATATATATACAAACAAACAAAACTCTGCACAACATACAACAGTACATTAACTAAAAAAGAAAAAGACTTCCTTACAAACTTCACAACAAAAACAAACATCTTCTATGGACTACCCAAAATACACAAATCTAACCAGGTAAGACATGCCATCAACATACAAAAGTCGGAATACATAAGCACCTCAAACCCCAATGACCTCACATTCAGACCCATAGTAGCAGAACCATCATGCCCAACAAGCAGACTTAGCAACCTAATAGATATACTATTACAGCCCTTCACCAATCTAGTCGAAGTTTTGTAAAAGATGACACATACTTCCTTAGCTTCCTACCACAAACAGTAGACGATGGGACAATACTAGCCACATTCGATGTTAGCAGCCTATATAGCAATATCCTACAGAACATAGGAAAAGAAGCTATCTCATACTGGATTGACAAACATACACAGACTTTACACCCCAGATTCAATAAACAACTCGTGATTGATAGCATTGACATAATCCTCAATAACAACTCCTTCCAATTCAATAATGACAACTACATCCAAATACTAGGCACAGCAATGGGTACTAAAATAGTACCGACATATGCCACCCTTACACTCGCCTTCCTAGAAGAGACCCTTTATGAAAGGATAGAGCAAAATTACGGGCACAATATAAAAACACTCTTCATAGAATCTTGGAAAAGATACCTAGACGACTGCTTTATCCTCTGGAGAACCACATGGGAGGATATTAGAGAACTCCACACTTTGCTACAAAATCTACACCCAAAAATAAACTTCATACTAGAACAAAGCCGCACAGAACTACCTTTCCTCGACATCCTAGTAACAATCAAAAATAACAACATAATCACAGACATCTACCACAAACCCACAGACACTCAACAATACATCCACTTCAAAAGCCACCATCCTAAAATCTGTCCCGAAATCCTGGAATAAAGGCCATGCTTTCTGGATGAAGTTTCTTTTACGCTCCCCATTTGCGACTTATATATATATATATATATATATATATATATATATATATATATATATATATATATATATTGCCTTTAATATTACCCTTATTTGATGTTGTAAACATATTCTTCTTTGCATTATATGGATGGTCGAAGTTGAAATTTCGATTTTTTTTTTCCAGTAAAAGTTATTTCTCGGTATACGAATGACTTTAAATATTCTTAGTGTCAGTAATCAATACATCTGTAAATGGTGATTCCTACTATGTTCCTTTTTCATAGTGAACTGTATAAATGGATGGAGTGCACCTACTTCCTGAATGCATGATGAAGCCAGACTATGAATTATTGGCTTCAGTTGTATGTATAATATCCTTGATGTATTCTATAAAAGCATTGGTTACTATTATGGACAATAGTGATCGTCTAGCAAAACGTTCTTCCTCTCAATACATGTCAAATACGATCACGATGTATTCAGTATCAACAGAGAAAGGCAACATCTCCAACATCTCTATCGGATTATCGATTAGGACGCAAGTGCATTCCTCCAGTGAAGTATTTGAAGTCAACTCATGCCATACCACAGTCGTGTTAGTTGAAAATTTTCTGTACATTTTCACTACATTTAAACTCATCATCTAGTTGGAATAAATAGGAGAAGTAATAATTTTTATTCAGGAAGTAAGATGAATGCATGACATTGGATTATGATTTGCATATGAGCGATATGATTATATCTACCCCGACTCTAACATAATGCACCTCGTCAAGGTCAAATTTTACAACAGCTAAAATATTAAAGTTAACAATAATTTAAATATAATACAAAACATGAATCCTCACTTTTAAAAACTTCGAAATATAATAATGTTATTAAATAACCTTTTGTGTAGGTAAAGTAATATTTCATTGTTTTAAAATATCCATTTGAATAATTTAAAATATGAATAAATAACTTTATTTACTCAGAAATTGATCACAGTTTATATGCATATCTATTCAACCCACTGAAATGTATTCAAGATTATTGAATACATTTCAATAGAATAAAATACGTATTATGTGTTTCAGTTTGCATGATGTGGTAGTGTGTATATTTTGAAGCAGATCAACAGTAAACGATGGAATCTATGGCGTATTCAATGTCTTCCAAATGAAAGATTTCTGTTTTATCTCCTGGTTGAACCAATGTTGGCGATGTAAATTAATAGACAATAAATCAAAGCGAATCCACGTAATGTCATAGGTTCAAAGTTAAATGGATTTCATGATTAGAATATTTTAATCTATCAGAATAAGAAACTGTAGATATAAATTTAATTCGATAGGTGATAGACGATTACAGGGAGTCACAATTGTAGTTCCATAGATAGAACTTGAAATTAAAATAAAAATGAAAAGGAAATGTCAAAGAAATTACGGAATCAGAAGAAAAAATGAGAATTGTGATAGAAAAAGAAAGAAAATTTAACGAAAATTCATTAAAAAAAAACATTTACTAAAAGTAAAACAGAAAAATTGGGAAAATACTTTTTATGGATTCTACATAAATATTAAAGTAGCACTTGATGCATCCGTAATCCTCAGTGTAGAAAAGTCTAACTCAGTTATAAAGTCATCCTTTATGCCCCCGGCAGTTAACACAAGAATCAAAGAAAATTAACTGCAGTAGAAAGTATTGGGAGCATTCGATGACAGTACATCAGAATGATTCATTCGCGATAAAATTAGTCGCTTTTTTTTTCGTAATTAACGAAGCTTAACTTCTTTGAAGGGATTTTTTTTATAATTATAATGTTTTCCAAACAAATATTAAAATAGTAACAATGCATAACATAGCTTGTGTCTCCATGCTCGTTTCTCTACCCAATATTCTATACTATTCTCTACTCTTAAAACGTTATTAGATAAGCTTTAGATAAAACCTTTTTATATATTAAAATCCCCTAAAAATACAAATAAATCAACTTAACGGCACCTTGTCCCATCCTGCATCATTTAGACACCTACCAATAGTGCCTCTCCCCTAATCATGTTCTATCTAGATATAATATTCTTTAAGTATACTAACCCTAGCTAACCTTTTTTATTATACTAGCATCTTCATATCTCTCGGTGAAAAGCATACAATAATATGAACACCGATGACACTTACCCATTTAAAGTCACCATATGTCCCTCGCGTGTAAACTTCCGCACCCTATTCCATTATACTCCGCGAGAAGTGCGCCACCCCACATTGATTTCCAGTCGACATTGCCAGCCCCTCTTCTCTACCACGCTATTCTGAGTACGAGTGCGTTCTATCCTCCCCTTATTATTTCCTGTATCCCCACTCTCTCTATCTATACGTGTTAATGAATGACCGATGCTCAAAAGGTGTAAACATTTTAACTCCTCCCTTAACTTAACAATTCACAAGAAATCAAAAAATAAACTAATTTTAAGGAAATGTTCAGTATTTTTCTAATAATTATCACGGAATAAAATGAATGCATTATTTTTATTGTGATCTTAGTGAAAATGTACTTTTTTGTTTAAACAAAACACACCTTTAGTAAAAAACTAAATGAAATTATTTTTGCTTTGTTATCATAAGTTGAATCGTAAATTTGCTTTAGCATCGTAAATTGTAACACAAAAAATGAATTGAACGAAAAAAGCCTCTAAAGTCTGTATTAATGAAATCGACATAACTCGAAGAAAAATGAAGTTTTTGAACTTCAATAGTAACATTGAATTAAGTATTATTTAATATTTTTACACAAAAAAGTAATTGCAAAAATATTTCTTCTTTTTTTAAGGTTTACATTATTAGCGTAATTTTTATATTATTTACATTATTAGCGTATTTTTATATATTATAGTGTAATATTTTCATTGCATGAATGATCGTGTAATCATCAGCATGACATGATTTTTATATAATCTTGAAAAATAAAATAGAATTGAAATTAGTAGGAACACAAAAATAATTAAATTAAAAAATGGTGAAAATTATACATACATTCACTATAGGTATGCACGACTCTGAAAATAAAATCAGTCTCTTTTGTCCCTCTCACTCTCTCTCCCTTCAACCACCTGACGCCATTTTCACATACGCCTGTAGAGGTTTTTATGTGCTTTCATACTCTTTATAACTTTGCTGCCATGTTTTATTTGGCATGCATAAATGCTACAGCTGGCACATTTTGGGATAATTATTAACTTTTTTTTAGCAAATATAAGTGCACTTATTGTATTAATTAATTGTCTTAAGACTTGAACTTAATTATGTACTTAAAAATAATTCCAGAAAATTGTATTTTTCCTGCTCGAAAATTTTAAACACGATTTTTTTCATAATGCATTTTTTTATGTGAAATGTAGAGTTTTTCAGATTTACGATAAGATTTTTCATGTATTTTTTATTTCACACACTTTTTTTCTTGGGGTGATTAACTTTAGGTTTTAATCACAATAAAAACTAATCGAAAATTTAAAAATATTAGGATAAGCCAGCGTTTAAAACCATGTCGCCTACCGAGTCAGCCATTAAAATGCACGTACCTACTATCTATAAAACAATGCTACAGGGTGCGACGATAAAGTTGTCGGCCTAAAATTAAAGCATTACAGCTATATTTTAAAACTTTTATTAAAAAAAAAAAAACAATTCAGGTAACTTGATTATGTAGTAGAACTTACATCTATGCACCGTAACCGCCTTTAGCCGCAATCATAGACCAAACACAGTGGTGAAGCAGGTTCAGGTTGGAAGGGGAGTAGGGCCAGTGAGCGAAGGGTACAAAATCGGAGCACTCCTTCTGAAGCCAACCCTGGGTTTCTTTGGACTTGTGGGCCGGCGCTGTTGTGTTGCCACACCCAGGGTCTGCCAGCGGCCCGTGATTGCATGAGAAGATCACCACACTCTTCGACATATTCAGGTACACTTTGGTGCTGAATATCAAGCCGATTTCGAAGATGTGAGGTGGCATGATGTGGCCCTTACCACACCAAAGATTATAAGCGTGGATGGAAACTTTGTTTTCATCACCATGTGCATGTCCCTGTTATTTGTGGCAATCCAGCGATGCATTTTGAGGGTTCTGGCAATGGTCCTATTGTCATAACTTGGATTGGAAGAGAGCATGAGTTGTACAACAGCGCATCTCCGATCTCGCCTGTTGAACATTGTGTCACTTTCAGATATGAGAGAATGGTTCTATCGTTCTGAGTATTATTACACAACTGACCAATAAGTATATGGTCAGCAACAGAAGGCGAAAACCGGTTTTCATCAACGGAAATAGAATTATGTCGTCTTTTCTAGGGAGACAATTTTATCGTCCCAACCATTTACTATGGTATTTGAAGTTAGCATTGGATGTTTAAATACATTTTTACTAAACATCTCTAACTCCGTCAAGCTGAGTCCGCTCCAAATTTGGAGGATCTTTATATATTCTGATTTTCTACACGTAGCCACTCTGTCAAGGAATGTTTTGCGATTATTAAATGACATATAAAACTCCGGATAATATCGGCAAAAGGAAAATAGTTAACACCAGAAAATTATCCCAAGCAATCGTAAATATTGACGAAAAAAGCGACCCTTCCCTGTAAAACCGCCCAGTTGAGGGTGAAGGAATTCATATTTTAAGCAATTTTCTCGATATTTGTCGTTCTAAACGATACCGATCTCGTGAAAATGTGTCGCCTCTATCGAAAGTTTTAGTTAGACATATAAACAAACATACATACATTTACACACAGGTGAGATTTATATTATAGACTAGCCTGGGTGGTCGGCTTTGCCCTGTTGTTTTGAGGTGTGTATTGAGAAAAAAAAGTTGTAATAGCAGGCAGGATCGAGCCCGTACCGCGAAGGAAGAGAAAAACCTGAAAAAAACGTAACATCATTGCCGTTGCGTCCATCGCCAAAGCAGAAGTGGTAAAGGTTTAAATTAAGGCTAGTCAATCGAAAAGAGGGGATAACTTTCGAAAATATCGACGAAAAAAGCGATCCCTTCTTGCAAAAAAAAAGATCCAAGTTGAAGGTGAAGGAATTAATGTTTTTTTGCCAATTTTTCCATATTTGTCGTTCGAAGGGTTGAGCTTCAAAACGATACTAATTTCGTGAAAAACTGTCGCCCCTGTCGAAAATCTTCGGCAAACATACAAACATACATACATATATACATTTAAACAGACAGGTGAGATTTATATTATAGATATCTGAGTATCCATCTTTCGTCTCCCTTAAACTTGTTATATATATATATATATATATATATATTATTATTATTATTATTATTATTATTGTTATTATTATTATATTTTATTATGTATTATAGTTTTTATTACTACTCCTTATTTTTATTAATAATATTAATATTTGTATTATGGTTATTACTATAATTATTATTACTACTATTGTTGTAATTTATATTCTTGACAGTATATTTCTTTGTATTTTTTAAAAAATATTTTCATCCTCATTCTCAACCATATTTGCTGATTTTACTTTACAGCGTTTATATGTGGACTTGGGATGTTTACACCTCAATGGCTACCTTTCATAAACTTTTAAGAAATTAAGTGTTTTCGTGTTGAAATGATACTTCCGGCTATTCTGAAGCTAGAAATATACGATGATATACGCTTTTTCCAAACCTTATCAAATGCTTTATATATGTCAAAATTTATTGATCTAGAAGCGAAGTAATCCCTAATAGAATCATTGATTCTGTATGATATCAAATCAGCTGTTGATCGCTAAAAACGGAAACCGTATTGCACTTCATGAAGTTGTGTTTACTGAGGTGGTTGACAATTTCTCTACCTATTACAGACTCAATTGACTTACCTATGACGCACAGGAGGTAGATTGTTCTTTTTGAACTACTAGATGGACTGACTAAATTGTCTAAGGTGTTTGGAATCACCTTACCTTAAGGCAACGATTGAACAATATTTTCAATATATGAGCTGCGGTCGCAACTTTTCGAATACAATAACTGGAATGATGTCAGAGCCAGTTGCTTTGCTGGAATCAAAGTTTCTTGATAAGTTTGGAAACATCTTGAATGCTGTTAAGAGTATTATTAGTCTTGAGAGTAAATTCGGGGGTGGGCGGCAATTATCACGAAGAAGAAGAAAAAAGGAGGATAGGAACAAGAAGAGAAATAATAGGAAGAATATGAATTTTAGTAGAAGAGGAATTACAGAAAGGTTTACATCCTCATTTATTCATCGTGATATTTTCTTTTCTACTAAAAACAGAAAAGGAGGAAAAACGATGAGAAGAAAGTGATCTTGGGCATCATTTATTCATTCAGTTTAAATGATTTTCTTGCCATTTATTTCTCTGCTATTTTAATATCAGAATCCATTCTCGAAAGGCATCGGTTACTTATGAGACAATCCACGTGAGTGTTGCCAACATTCTAAAGTGAACTTATTTCGCTAGAAGGAACTGGATTCGAACTTGAACACTCAGATCGTTAGTCCCTGTCGTTAACTACTAAGCCATTATCAATTTCTGTATTATTATGATGATGGTTAAATATTTTCGTTAAAATGGTAATAAGCCGAATGGCTTAGTTTCTGAGCAATGATGGCATCAAAATTAAAAGATGATAATATTAGTTGCAAACTTCTAGCGGAATATTAGTCGAGCAGCTAATGCAATAAACTACAGATCACAGTATCCAAAACTCGTAGCAGCACCAAGTGTTTTTCGTATTATGGATCTTAGAGGTAAGATATTAATTTGGAATTGAAACAGCATTTAAAGATATAAGAAACTGGCACATGTGTAATATGTTCTAGTCCGGTTCTCTTATCTTTCCTGACCATTTGTATGCTGTCTGTTGGAAGGAGTTTCTTTTTGTGATAATCTTAATGGCCTCTATTTCTTCAAAACGCATACGATGATTCTCCTTGGGCGAAAATAAATAAATGTCACATGGAGCAAGATTAGTCCAATAGTGAGACTGATTTAGTACATTGATTTTTCTTATTGTTCGTTTCTCAGTATCCACCATCAATTCATCAGTTGTCAGTGTTGGGCGGCCTGAAAAAAGAAGCAATGTTGATATAAGCATGTGAATACAAAATGCGATGTTTGCAAAGAGCTGAGATTATAGTTAGATTATCCTAAAATATCATGTTAGCTCACACACCATAGGAAACAAAGTACTGGCAATCCTGGTGGTTTTCAGACTGGTCTCCTTGTCATCCTACGATTTAAAATTAATTATATCTTTTGTTGTATTAACAATTATTAGAATAAAACACGATTATGGAATAAATATAATATCTTTTATTCTCGCGATCACATTACACCTGAAAAAAACACACCCTGGGCATATTTATATCTCTTTGCAGACTTACATCTATTATCATGGAAGAGGGAGTGGCACATGCCATCATGATGCTGCTGATTATGATGATGCTCAATATACAAACATAAGGAAAGTCTTGAGAACCGGATACAGGAGAACATTTTTACATCTGTTTCAAACAAATTGTGACCTTCGATGGCGAAAAAACAATATTAAAGTTGGAATTGCTAATCTTTGACTTTTCTTTTTAAAAATTACAAATTACACGAGATATTATACGAATTACACGTATCGCAAAAGTTGGCTATTCTATTGAAAAATACCATAAAAGAGAAATGGTTCTATATATCATTTTAAAAGAAAATTTCTTCAATTATGTACAAAACTGAAAGCCATATGATAATGATTTTATATCGGAAAAAAACGAGTATGAAAAATGGAAAAAGGGTAAAAAAAAGGACTGAGAAGGCAGAGGGTGAAAATACGAGGGATTAGAAAAAAGAGAATATTTTGTAGCAAAAAATATTTAAAGTGAATCCAAAAAGTTCAATAAAAATACAAACGTAAAACGTAAATATGGAACGTAAATGTTATAAAGAATAGGCAAATATTTTTGTTAAAAAGACGCGGCAACGGAAACTTCAATAGTAAATTTTTTAACACTTTTAGATTACTCAGATTTTATGATGATGCTTTCAGATGATATCAACCCAAAATTCTTTTAAACTTGAGAACCTTCCAATTGAACTATGCTATCAGATTTGACCTTTAAACATAGCCCTTTATTAAATATAGAGGATAGATTATTCTCATTCCATCAGTCCTGAACAAGGTAAAAGTGTTCATTTATGTTAATCTTGCTTATCTTATTCAAAAAATGAAATATTAGCCCCCCAATGCTGTCAATTATTACTGGTTGGTAAAAAACTGTTAATTATTAAACCATACGTTTACACCAATTCTCGATTCAAACATTCAAAAACATTTTATGAAACTCTTATAATTATCGCATCTTATCGTTATTTAGTGTAAATATTATGATTGGTAATAGTCTTTTCACATTTTTTTTATTCTTACTTTGTTTAGGCTAAGGAATAGGCATTCCACTGAATGCCAAACAATCACCCGCTATCTCATATAATGCAATAGAGGGATCTTTTTTAAAATCATAACCGTCCCTTTTTAAATGCAATTGTTTGAAACTTTCTCGCACTTAGTTCACCGGGTACACTTGTTAGGTAGTGTTTTTAATTCTTTTCATGGGTCCAGTTCTTCTATAATTACTGGAATAACGAAGATCTTCCGAGGATTCCATTTTTTTCATGCTGTAGATAAGTATTTCGTTTTTCATGTCGTACATAAGTATGTTTCGTATAGAAGCATCATTGAGACACTAACTTCTACTAAAGTTGCTTCTATTTCATCGTTGTCCCATTTACACAGGCGGCAAAAAAGAAAATCCGCATTTGTAATTTTTTCAAAAACTGAAAATTTAAGCTAAATTTAATGTAACTGTTTAAACAAACTATGCCTCATTTGATTGGCTTTTTATTCCTCTATAATTTTACCGGTTTATATTTGACTTTTAATTGAAATATGTTAATGTTCACGTCAATTTAAAAAATAACTTCAAATTGGGGAGGCAAAAAGAAAGTCCTCAGCAACAAATTCGCTTAAAACCAGCTTAAATTATCGCCGGTAAATCTGTTCAAAATATCCACCAGCAGGCAACAAAGCATCTCTAATCATAATTGTTGTTGTTTCAGGTTATACAACGTAACATTTAGTCCATATGCCACGACTTTCTCTTGGTGATCGTCAGAAGCTCATTAATCTCAATTTTTCTGGTTTATACAATCGGTAAATCGGCCGTAGATTAAAATGTGATGAGAAAATGGTACGAAAGACGGCGCAAAAACACCAAAACACCGGCAATATTTGTGATGCCTCTAAATCTGGTCGTAATAGAGTTACTTCTAACAGGGAAGACAATGCTATCAAGATCTTCAGCCTAAGAAACAGATTTGAAACGACTCCCCAAATCGAACAACAGTGCAATCTTGTTAAAAAGTGATCTCTTTCTACTATCAAGAGATTAAAAGAGTTTAATTTGCAAGACGCAAGCCAATGATTTCTGTTTTTATAGGGGTGGGAGTTTCATATTGGGGATCATATTAACGGTAATGATGAGGGAGACAATACATTTATAATAGCTTGAGATGATGAGAGATGGTGTAATGCATTATTGAAGGAATGCGTAATACTGTTCTTTTACATCAGAGGGGAGAATCATTTTTGGAAGAGGGGGTTATACAAAGTTCATTTAGATGATGATAGACAAAACACAGTTACCTTTCAGTTGGTGAATGACGACACATGACAAACAGTTTTACAAAAATCGATGGTGATTCTTTATTTGATTTGAAAGGTCGAATTACGACGTCGGAAATTCAAATTCGTATCTACATGGTTAAATGTTTTCCCTTCGCTTCTAATCATGTCAACTCTTTCCGACTGCCTTTGCTGACTGCTCGAACTCGACTGCCCGACTGCCCTAATCTGACTAATACTAGCTCCTATATTGAGAATTCCCTTTTTGCTATGACGTTAGATCTGTGGCTACAAAACGTGACCAACTCACGTGGCTAAGCACACGTTTTTCAAACACACTTTCGACAACAAAGAATTCTCAACTAACCTATTTTTACCTATTTTCTTACAATATATTTTAAATTTGTACAGTCTATTCTTTTTAGCTGACAATTTTAATTCAGTTTTCATAAAAGAACGAACAATCAAATTCTTTTTACAATACAAACAATATATATCTATTTTATTATTATATATTTTATTATTTTATACAAACAATAACTATTTCATATAGAATTAAACGATAGCTAATTCTAACATTCCAATTTTAAATCTATTTCTGAACTTTGCTTACAATATTCTCTGCTTATCCTAATCTTGTTTTCCACTCATCTAATGTTCTTCTTATTTACAAGAAAAGGGACAGCACTTTTTCCTGTAACATTTGTAAAGAACAGAAAGCGCCGTCTGGACTTCGTCAGATACAATGAAGATTATAACTCTTCATTTAAGTCAAAAGTGCTTTTTAGCGGCGAAAGCAAGGTCAATATGCTAGGCAGTGATGGTAGGCCGTACGTCGGAGGAAAGACGATTAATTTAATCCTGGGTGTTTAGTTTCATCGCTACAAGGTGGTTTAGGTTCAGTTTTGGTGTGGTGCATTATTACTACCAATGGTCTAGTGCCTATAATTCGCTTGCAAGGTCAAATTAATTCGACCAAGTGTATTAATATTGAGCATTTTCTATCCTACTTTGGTAGGAATATGGATGGTAATCTCATCTTCATACAGGATAATGTTCCCATTCACAACGCACAACATTCACACAATGACAACGTCAAGAGGTTCCTGGAACATCATGATATTCCGTGTTTGGATTGGCCTGCACGACATCCAGACCTCAGACCACAATCCTATCGAAAACCTATGACATTACATCAAGCAAAAGCTACGCAATAATAAAATTTCAAATTTGGAAAAACATTGGACAAAAATTAAAGAAAAGTGGGATGCGCTTTCCCTGGAGTATTGCTGCAGTCTAATTCAAGGAATTCTCAAAAGATTGCAGGCTGTCAAATTGAAGAAAGGCTATGCTACTAATTATTAACTAGTTCATTGTGTTCCTGTTGTATTTGTGTTTCATTAATGTCCTAAAGTTACATTTAAATAACAGTCTCCATTGTGCGGACTTTCTTTTTACCTCCTCAATTTGAAGTTATTTTTTGAAATTGACGTGAACACTAGAATATCTCAATGAAAAGTCAAATATGAACAGGGAAAATTATACCAGAATAAAAGACGAATCAAATGAGTTATAATTTGCTTAAAAAGTTACATCAAATTCAGCTTAAATTTTCAGTTTTTGAAAAAAATTACAAGTGCGGACTTTCTTTTTGCCACCTGTGTAACAATGTCAGATTTAACTGCCCCCTTTTCAAAATACATAACTGCAGGAGTTGCATAGTAACAGTGGACGGTGTATAAATTATTTCCAACTGTTTTTGTCTGGTACATATTGCTAGAGCTTGCTGATGCATTCAATATTCAACTTTTTACAAATCGTCCAGTGGAGATTTGCACATTGCATTGGGTAACATTGTGTCGCATTGTATAGTAGTCGTCCCCCAGAAGAACCTTACAGCTGGATTGCAGGCAACTCATAATCTCGATTTCTGTGTGACAGAACCTGCACTTGCTGTCATGGCTGAGACCAAGAGTCCTAATTGTGACGTCACCGGTATCACTAAACGCTAGTGATAACTGCGTTAGTGGTCCAGCCAGCAAGACGGATATTCTTGTAAGCGTTACTCTGACATGACGCGATACATAAAATATACTCTGATGTGAATTCAATATTTTCGGTTTATAAAACTTTTTTATAATATTCAAGTTTTCCTTTTTGTAAAGTATTAAAATTAAAGTGTATTGCGTTTATGTTTAAATATTTATTTTATTTATATTAAAGATTTTTCCCTCGTTGATATTAATTTTTTTTATTAATTTCTTGTTTTTTGTCTTTTGTTTATTTATTAATCGTAGTTATCTGTTTGAAGAAATTAAAACAGAAATCAAATAATTGTCATTTTATTAAAATTCTTGTTTTGTTGTGGGTGTGGGTTCATACCTCTACCAATGATACTGCATAAGTGAATGGCTGCGATAAGATTTGAACTTTATTAAAAATGTGTGGTATTATCGAATATGATGTTTGTGCACGAGTAAAACAAATAAAAAGTGCAAACATGGATTCATGAAAAAAAGACAAAAAATCATCGTATCAAAAACAGGTAAAATGCATAAAAAATAAAAAAAGAGAAAACTTAAAAAATGGAAAAAAAATAATATATATCAATAAATAATAATTACATTGATGTTATAATAAGCATAACATTATAAAACAGGTGTGATAATTATTAAAACATTAACTTAACTAGTGTTATAACAAAAATAACATTATAAAAACTAATGTTATAATAAATGTAATCTGATAATAACTAGTGTTATAGAAAAAATTATTATAACTGGGGTTATAATAAATATAACATAATAATAACTAGTGTTATAATAAATATCATGCTACAATAACTGGTGTAATAAAACATTATCAAAAAATAACAGTGTAAATAACTAATGTTTAAAAGTAATCAAATAACTGGTTTCATAAATATATAAGATTATAATAACTGATTTTATAAAAATATAAATGATTTTATAAAAAAAAAAACATTATAATAACTGGTGTTATAATAAACAAACATTATAATTACGGGTCATGTCAGTTGGATTGACTACGATTAATTTCAACGTTCGGAATTTCCGGTCGGGCTATTGAGACATCGGCGAAGACGTCACGATTTTTCTTCTTCTTTTTTACCCTTTTTTTTCTCTTTCCATAACAGGTTCGAGCCTGCTTTCCTGCCTGCCAAATACCACTTATTTAACACCTCTGCCAACTGCTGTTTTAGTCCCCCCGCTACCACCCCTTTTTTACACCCTCGGGGTTCCTTACTACACCACCGCCACCGCACACCTAATCAACGCTGAGCATACCCGCTAGTATTAAATATAATACTACATTAATTTGTGTTGTGAAATACACAAGAATGGCTGGTGTTTCAATAAATAAAACAAATTAAAAATGTTTGAGTTATTATAACTGATGTTATAATACATAAAAAATATAACAACTGGTGTTATCTTCTTTTCTTATCTTATCTTCTTATAGACATAATAAAAGAGGCACAGAAATTCCCTTCTGAACCAAAATACCGTAGGTTTACGACACCAGATGACACATACAAACTTATTAGGTTTACACTATTAGCCATTACATTATTTAGCTATTGGACAACATTTAAGACACATTGTTTCGTAATATTAAACCATTTCATCGGTTCTAGGGGTGTCATGATCACGATCGCACAGATATACAATGGAAGTGGCTGTTGTTTTTCCCTCTAAAAAAAAGTTATACTCCTACTACCATTCGACACCTGGACGTTTTCTGCATTATTATTTGAGGTCTAGCCCTTATCTTCTGACTTATATTCTTATGCACACACCGTTATCTTTCATTTCCTTTAACCAAAAAATAATGATTTCTCCCTCCTCACATTTCTCACTCTCATATTGGCTGAAAAGTTTATATTCTGTCATTCTGGATTGCACGAAACCTAATTAAAAAAGGACACTACATAGATTACAAAAAGAACATGGCTTCCCGGAAACTGTTTAATTAGCATTATATGTTCTTACATAGACTTATAAATACATTTTGTGTGTGAGTGTGTGTGTGTGTGTGTGTGTGTTTTGCGTTTCGTTTGTTTTATTGAAATTAAACTTTCTTTCAAAGACTTTACAATAACTGTTTATACAATTATATATTCATACTTTGGTATAAAATAACAGTTTTTGTTTACAAATATCTTCCGTTTGAAAAAAAATTGTCTTATTACTTATTTGTCGGAGTTTCTGTTATTTATTTATTTTCAATTTCGTTATTAAGTTACTACAGTTACAGTGACATGCATTCGTAAAAAGAATGCATAATTATATTTTATTTTCGTACTAAAATATAATGATATAGTAATTCGTTTTTACTAAAATATTATTATGGACACACGAGATAAAACAATCGTTTTCATTTGTTTTGCTTGTTTTTATTAAAAACTAGCCTGAGTACCCGGCGTTGCCCGGGTTTTTTGGAAGCGTGCGTGTAGCAAAAAAAGTGGTGGTAGGCAGCCAGGCTCGAACCCGTACCGCGAAGGAGAAAAAGAACGTGAAATAAAAACGTGGCGTGTTTGCTGTTGCGCCCATCGCCAAACCGGAAGTGACGTAGGTTTAAATTAAGGTTAGTCAATCGAAAAGAGGAGAGAAGAACTTTGGAAAATATCGGCGAAAAAAGCGACCCTCCCTGTAGAAAAGTGTCCAATAAAGGGTGAGGGAATTAATGTTTTTGGTCAAATTTTCGATATTTGTCGCCCGAAAGATCGGGCTTTATAACGATACCGATCTCATGAAAATCTGTCGTATCTGCGAAAGTTTTAGGCAGACATACTATCATACATACATACATTTTAACAGACAAGTGAGATTTATATTATAGATGTTATACTTACTTTATATGAGTATGATTTAATTAAGTTATTATTTCACATGTGAGTTTTTTTTGTTTTGTTTGTGTATAGAAAGTTAATTTTGTATTTTTCTTACGACCTGCCCAAGCATACTATAAAACAGGATTATCACTAGGGTTATAATTACTAAAACATTACATTAACTGGTGTAAGATTGAATATACCATAGAAACTAGTATTATAATAACTATAACTGGTGAAATAGTTAATATAGCTTTGTAACATTGTCAAATATGGCATTAGAAGAATTGATGTTAAAATAAATATAACGCTGAAATAACTGGTGTTAAAATAAGATTAAACATTGCAATAACGAGTGCAATAATAAAAAAGTGAAGCATGAATGCTCCCATGTGAATGTACAGTGAACGAGGCATAAAAAATGACTAAGTCCAGCATTTGCCCCACATTCATATCCAAAAAGCCACAGGGGACGTCAATCCTAGTAAACATGAAAAAACAGTGCAGTTTTAGGCCTTAACGTATGTAAATTTGAGTTCTGTACCATACAAAATAAAAATAACTACGTCCATCATTTGCACCCCTTATTTAGCCCCAAAAGTCCCCAAGCCCTTAACATATTTAAATTTGAGTTAAGCACCATGCGAAACTGTTAAAAGAAATAAATTAAAAAAAGAAAATTCAGGACAAATATGGTAAAATAATCCCAAAAATGGAGTGTTTTATTATCCCTAAAAGAGCCCCTCGGGAACATCAAAGAATTATCGCGAAGTATAGACAAAAAATATATATAGAAATCAGTTTGTTACAACTTTTCAGAAAGTTTTATATAAATACAAAGCATCAATTTTTTTTTAATAAGCACAAAAGTGCCAATTTTTGCAATTTAAACCCGAAAGGCAGACTTGGGGGGGGGGCAACCGGAGTTTTCCCTAAAACTCCGTTCTGTTAATTTTTACCCATAGAATTGGTAATGCGTGTGTAAAATTTCAAAAAATCCCAATGCGTTACTATTGAGAAAAGTGTTGACGAATATACAAAGGGACGAACAAATAAGTGTGAATTTTCAGGTCAACCCAACTTTTTGGCGGGAGACTCATAAAAGAATATAAAAGCTAGTGTTGAAAATATAACATTATTATAACTGAAGTCATGATAAATATAACATTATTATAATTGAAGTCATGATAAATATAACATTATTATAACTGAAGTCATGATAAATATAACATTATTATAATTGAAGTCATGATAAAGATAACATTATAATAAGTTGTGTTATTATAAATAAAGCATCATATTAGCTGGTGTTATAATAAATTTATATTTATTATAATAAATTTATATTTATTATAATAAATTTATATTTATTATAATAAATATATATTTATTATAATAAATATAAATTTACCATAATAAATTTATATTTGTTATAATAAATTTATATTTATTGTAATGAATTTATATTTATTATAATAAATTTATATTTATTATAACACTAGCGAATACAATGTTTTATTTATCATATCATAATACAGTATAATAACTAATGTGAAAAATATAATATTAAAAAAGTAGGTGTTCTAACAATTTCGGTGATTGTAATAATTACCGTGGCATCTCGCTGCTCAGCGGTGTCGGAAAGGTCTTTGCTCGTGTTTTATGTAAAAGACTTCAGTAACTTGCAGAGAGTTTACCAAGAGGCGCAATGTGGTTTTAGAGCAGAAAGGTCAACTTTTGACATGGTATTCTCCTTACGACAACTAAAGAAGTGCCGAGAATAGAGGATACCACCGTATCTCGCTTAACTCGGTTAACTGGCGCGGCCTCTTCGTGCTACTACAAAAAATAGGATCTACCCCCAAACTGCTGAGAATGATAACCGCTTTTCGTGAAGATATGAAGGGTTCCGACAAATTCAATGGATCACCTTCAGATTTTTCCCATCCTCAGTGGTTTAAAACAGGGCTGTGTTCTTGTCCGAACTCTTTTTTGGCATATTTTTCTCACTTCTGCTCCTATACGCTTTTCATAAAACACAAGAGGAGTAGGAATCCTTTTCAACCTGGCCTGTCTACATGCCAAAACTAAACTCCGCATGGCACTCATCAGGGAAATGCTGTTTGCAGATGATGCAGCATTAGTGGTCCATTCTGAGGAAGCCCTCCACCAACTCATTGAGCGCCTCGCCCATGCTTGCAACAAGTTTGGTCTGACAATAAGCCTCAAGAAAACAAATGCCATGGCTCATGGCTTAATATGTCAGCAATGTCCCTGCATATCCATTGGCGATCACACACTGGAATTGGTGAGCGACGTCACCTATCTAGGCTCCATTATTTTCAACAACCTCTCGCTGTACGCTGAGCTAAACACCCGCATCGTGAAAGCAGCAACAGCTATGGCCGTCTTAACTAAGAGAGCGTGGAGTAACAATAGGCCGACCATAAACACAAAGATGAGCTTGTGTCCTCAGCATCTTACTCTACTGCAGTGAGACATGGACCCTCTACAAGCATCAAGAGCGCAGACTAAATGCCTTTTATCTGCGAAATATAAGAAAGATCTTAGGCGTCACATGGCAGGACTGCGTTCTGAACAAAGACGTCCTTGCCAAAGCAAATCTTCCAAGCATGTTTGCCCCATCTACTAAAGACGTCTGCGCTGGATGGGGCACGTCGTTCGCATGCAGGATGGCCGAATCGATGGCAAAGACATCCTGTATGGCGAGCTCTCAGCCGGCAGCAGACCGTCTGGTAGAACACTTATCATATTTAAGGGTGTGTGCAAAAGGAACTTAAGATCCGGCAACATCAACCCTGTTGGCCTTGAATCCTATGCTGCAGACCGTGACTCCTAGAGGGGCAAAGTCAAGAAATGTGTCCGGCTGAGAAGTAATGAACCGTGAGAGGAGAAGAGAAGCAAGCGCAAAAGGACTGCATTGGCAGAGCATGACGGAGGGTATCCCTGCAGGAAGTGCAACAGGATCCGCCGCTTCCGTATCGGCCTGCTCAGTCACAGCAACAGTTGCCATCACTCATGACCACCTTCAGGCGCGATTCTCCATCGTCTATCTAGACGGAAGGACGCCAACATAATATAAAAAAAAAACATTATAATAAATGGTGTTATAAAAAATATAACAGTATTATTACTAGTGTTTTAATAAATAAAATATTATAATAAATATAACTAATAAATATCTGGTGATATATTACATATTACATAATAAAAACTAGTGTGATAATAAATGTAACGATTTTATTACTCGTGTAATAATATCTATAATAAATAAAAACTGGTGTTATAATACATATAACAGAATTTATCTAGCGTAATAACAAATGCATTATAATAACTAATATTATACTAAATATTACAGTTTAATAACTAGTGTTATAATAAATATAACCGAATAATGTCTGGTGTAATACTAAATTTAACATTTTAATAACTGGTGTTGAAATAAATCAAATATTATTATAACTGGTGTTTAAATAAAAATTACATTATAATAACTAATGTTCCATAGGAAAGAAGGGCGTAGTTTGTCGGTTGGTTGGTTGTTTTTGTTTTACGGCATATCAACCCTTTTCGGGTTATTTAATGCCGAATCCAAAGATTTTGAAGAAAAATTGTTTTAATAGAATATATTTGTTGTTTTCACGTCGGTTTCTATTTAACCCATAGTTGGGACCCTAACAGGTACTACCACTCCGGGTCAGAGTGGACCTGGAAGCAATGGTAATTAAAGGGTGGGTCTACACTCCCCAAAGCCCACAAGCTGGGGCCTCACCACTGGATATAGTTTAAGGTCATATCCAAGACCCCCATTGAGGGACTTTTACCCTCTGCAGGGGAAGGGGGCAGTCGGCGTATTCTAATGCCCCACCGACAGGGCCGAAAGAAGGGCGTGAAATACAGGGTTAGCTAGAAAGAATATATTGTACAAAGAAAGTGAATACCAAGAAAGTTTTTCAGTATTTCCGACAGTCTATAATCTCGCGTTTGGTCGCGATATTTCCTCGCACGAGAGTATTAACATTATCTAATGGCAAGCAGAGTTTATTATGAGTGAATAGGTAAGTCTCATAACACATATATATATATATATATATATAACTATATATATATATGTGTGTGTGTATGTGTGTGTATATGTATGTTTTACTGAATGTCTATGTGCATATTGCATTTGTGTGTGACGGTATGCCAACAAAAATATTTGCATTAAAATGTCACCGTTTAAATACTGATATCAATAAATTATTGAAGGTTCTTGACAAAGGTCATATTTTGAAAGCAGCTCAGATAATCAGCTGAATACGACTAATAACGTCTCGTGCAAGAATTTAATCTATCGGTTTTTCTATCAGCATCCAACACTGTATCCTATCACTAAATTTTGGCGCTAAAAGAAAAGCCGATTTTATTTTGCCTACATAGTTACTGATTTTTAAATAAATGCGACGCTTTATAATGATGAGAAAGTGTTGGAACTGAGTAGCAAAGGATTTCAAAGAAACAACAGCAGCAAAGATTCAGTTTACACACGTGTAATGAGAAGAACGACATGAGAAATAATGGACGATCAATAAGGAAGAATGGATGAATTGGTAACGAAGTGACATTGACTGCTGCAATAGAAATCGATATAAAACGCGGCATTCTTTGATGTTTACAATGAATTTCTTTTCGGTTCAATCAGTGCACATTTTCTTTTGATAATAATTTAATAATCTAAAATGGAAAAATGTTTTAATTTTAGTCCCACCTGAAATATTAAATCATATCAATTGCATCTTTTAGATCTTTTTTTTTAAATATACTAAAATACGCTTCAAAATATTGCTTTTTAATAAAGTATTTTCCGTCCTTTTTAAAGTTTCCATCATGTTCATTTATTCAGTCCACCAGGTTAGATTACATTTACATAGAATATTCGTTATGATAGTTGATATATCATTTTTATTGAAATAACTATTTCTTTTTAGATTTGTTTGCAATGAAGCTAGTTTAATAACCTGGTTGATCACTATAATTTAAACGCATGCGCCGTGATTGTGACTATGTATTCTTTATCTTCATCATCTTAATATTAATATCTTAGTGTTGTCGCTTGTCGAGGAGCTATACACGTTAGAAAATGTTGAAGAAAGACAACACAGATACGGTACTGTATAAAAGCGACTTTTTTAACATGTGGGGGGGCGATTAGGGTCGTATCGCTAGAGTTTCTGCATCCTAAGTCTTTCATCTTTCGTATCTCAGCTAATTCTTATCAGTCGAACTCAAATTAAACACTTTTCTTTACTTTGTTTTCCCAATCCCTCTATAAACTGCATATTTTTATCACTTTTTTCTTCTTTCTACTTCCGTTCTTTTTTCATATTTTTCTCGAATTTTTTCTATCCTAGTCACATAGGCTATTAACGGCAAACTGTAATGGCGTCTGTTGTCTGTGAAAATCAACGAAGTAGTGGTTTTACTATATTTTTCTATTTCAGATTCATGGTCCTACTACTTGTAAGATAAAACTGCACTGTCGCTTGATGAACAGATATAGGTTTTTACATAACTTTTCGGTCACATGACCGAGTAAAAGGACCGAAAACTTGTAACCATACTTAAAAGATGAGAATAACCGTAAACATATGTATATATTACACAGGTTTAACTTTTAAGTTTTACATAGATGCGAACGAATCTAAAGTGTATTATTTATTTACTAATAATTTCCATGAAAACAATTACAACAAAAATGTACACCTTTCTTTTTGTTTTAAATATTTCAAAACAGTCCCTGTATTGACATAGTGTGGAGATTCTTCGCAAACATAGCCGTTCGTAGTAGTTGTCTTCTTGTATAGCCACGTCATGAACAGTAGTGAGAATAGCAGTTACAGAGATATTAATAGGTTTGTGCTTTCATTTAGTAACTATGTACATTTTTTCTTCATTTTTATGTGTTGTATCGTTGCATTAAACACTGCTTATTCACGAGAGTTGATGCTAATTCTGCTATTGCATTTATTATAATTTTTTATTGCTTTTGTAACGATTGTTGATATTGCTGAGTTCTATTACTGCTGTTATTAGTGATGTTTCTCTTGCTTATGCTATCGTTATAAAGATAACAGACCTATTACAAGTCACCAAATAAATATCTCACGGTATAAGACAATCAGTCATTACTGATTATCAAAGCATATAACATATTCAATCATTATACTATACTGCCGGAGAAAACATCCAACACTGTATATCATTTTGAGTCTCACACACACACGTACACGCGCACACACACAAACACACACACACACACACACACGCACACACACACACACACACACACACACATATATATATATATATATATATATAAAGAGAAAGAAGGGGGAGAAAAAGATAGATGATTAGTATTCATTCCAAAATTCGATGTATTTTATTTACACTTATAATTCTTTATTTGTGTTATGAAGTATGTTTTACACATGTTTCATTTAATGTGAGCAACTCTCCAGAGACGAATGTATAATCCGTAAATATCTGTAGAAATTTTTAAGTATGAAAGATGTAGATGAAAAGAAATGACGGTATTTAAAGCCTGCAAACATATATAAGTAAAAAAAAACATATATAAGTAAAAAACATTTTTTACATAGGCGTCACCACTTATCAAGGCCGATAGGCCACTCAAGGATAAGGGTTAAAGAGTGTAGAGTAGTCAAAAGGACAATATAGTAATCGATAGTAATGGAAGTTCGGTAAATTTGTTAACTTAAGTGGAACGGCTCATCAGAAACTTGTTCTCGTTGGACTTGAAGACAACCATATTGTAGTCAGCTGGAAAGCAGGAAAACGGAAGACAATTCCACAGGCGTGCAGTTCTAAGAAAGAAGCTTTGTTCATGGAATTTATGTTTAGGTTTAGGCACAGATAAAGAGTGGGGAAAATTATTGATAATGTTTTCAGCTAGTCTAGTGTTTCTTGTGAAAGTTCGGCAAGGGGGGACCATAGATTGAAGCTCAGTCGAACACTTTCCATGAAAATAACGATAAAGCAGAGACAAACTCGCAAAATCTCTTCTGTTAGATAGAGGTTGCAGCGAAGAGAAAAGGACATCTCCCACCAGGCCACGAAGTCTATTTTGAACCCTATCAAGGCAGGACAAGTCTTTTCTAGCAGCTCCTGCCCATATGTGGCAACAGTATTCCATCCTTGGATGTATCTGGCTCTTATATAGATAGAGAATTGCACCAGCAGTGAGATATCTACTGGATCGATAGAAGGATCCCACCATTTTTCCAGCGGCCTTGGCAACAGATTTGATGTACGTATTCCATTTAAGATCAGGAGTAAAGGTCAAGCCCAGAAGCCTGTCAAAACTTGAGGCCTCCCCAAGACGAGAGCCATTCATTTTAATTGATGCCAGATGGGGCTCAGAACGTTGATGATGTAAAGATAGAAGCTTGGTTTTAGATGCATTAAAAGTAACCAGCCACTCCTTTCCCCATTGTACAACGTGATCAAGATCAGAGGAGAGAGAATCGGAGAGAACTTGGTCGTTTACTGTCTTAGATGTGCTACCATAGATGGTAATGTCGTCAGCAAAAATGTCTACGAATGATGTAAGGATGTGATTTGGAAGATCATTAATGTAGATCAGGAAAAGAGTTGGGCTCAGGATGGACCCTGAGGGACTCCAGCATTAATACTGTGAGCTTCTGATTTTTGCCCATCAACTACTACTCTTATGAACCTATCAGAAAGAAATGATTTAATAATTGAGAAGACATTTCCAGCTATACCATTGCTGGAGATCTTGTGAAGTAAACCGTTATGCCATACCCTATCAAAGGCCTTTGATATGTCAAGCGCAATTGCCCTAGAAAGGTTGCCTCTGTCGAGAGATTCGCTAATCCTATGAGATATAACTGTAAGCACATCTGCTGTAAATCTAGCAGAACGGAAACCATATTGTGTGTCACTGAGAAGGTTATTTTTGCTGAGATGGTTGATTACTTCTCTATTTAACACAGATTCCAGCAACTTACTCATGACGCCCAGGAGACTTATTGGCCTGTACTGAGAGGGCATACTGATGAGATTTTCCAGGGTGATGGGAAGCAATTCTCTTTAAGACAACGTTTAAACAGTTTTGTAAGTATGGGTGCTAGTTCTGGTTGAAGTTTTTTTAGTACTATAATTGGAATACCGTCAGAGCCGGTTGCTTTACTGGAATCAAGGTTTTTGATTAGCTTGGCAACATCACATACAGATATTTGTATATCACATAGTGTGTTTTCTGATACAGGAGGAAATATTGGGGGTTGGCGGCCTTGGTCGCAAAGGGTGGAATTGGCTGCAAAGTTCTCGGCAAAGAGTTAACTATATAAGTAAAAAAAACATATATAAGTAAAAAACATATAAGTAAAAAAAAACATATATCAGTAAAAAAACATATATAAATAAAAAAACATATATAAATAAAAAAACATATATACATAAAAAAACATATATAAGTAAAAAAACATATATAAATAAAAAAACATATATAAATAAAAAAACATATATAAATAAAAAACATATATAAGTAAAAAAACATATATAAATAAAAAACATATATAAATAAAAAAATATATATAAATAAAAAACATATGTAAGTAAAAAACATATGTAAGTAAAAAAACATATATAAATAAAAAACATATATAAATAAAAAATATATATATAAATAAAAAACATATATAAATAAAAAAACATATAAAAATAAAAAACATATATAAGTAAAAACATATATAAGTAAAAACATATATAAGTAAAAAAACATATATAAATAAAAAAACATATATAAATAAAAAACATATATAAGTAAAAAAACATATATAAATAAAAAACATATATAAATAAAAAATATATATATAAATAAAAAAACATATATAAGTAAAAAAATATATATATAAATAAAAAAACATATATAAATAAAAAACATATATAAATAAAAAAACATATATAAATAAAAAATATATATAAATAAAAAAACATATATAAGTAAAAAAAACATATATAAGTAAAAAAACATATATAAATAAAAAAAACATATATAAATAAAAAATATATATAAATAAAAAAACATATATAAGTAAAAAAACATATATAAGTAAAAAATAATTGCAGTGTTTATAACACAGAAAAGGCTGAGATCAAAGCACAACAGAGTTTTCAAACTAAAACAATATAATTGCATTAACCAAATAGTTATGCCTTTGTTAATATATAGTTTTTGCATTGTTGACTGGCCACAAAGTTACACAATCAGACACTAAAATGCAAAAATACTGATACTGTAAGGAATAACACACAGAAACCAATGTCTATCTTTATTGTATCTGCCTAGAAACTAGGAGATATGGGTTTCTCAATAACTGCCCATCAGCATGGTGCCACTATTGTAGCATTGTGTGATATTTGATGAGCTTTAAAACCCAAACATCAAAATGGTGCACCAGTATCACAATTTTTATCCCGAAACTAGTCTAACATTTTGCACAAAACTGTTTTTAAAACAGAACTGAAAATAAGTCTGCTCCGGAAATAGACCGTAAGCTTCGCCAAAAATAAGAACTTCCATTGCTAAGAGACTGGAAGAATGGGTCATCCAACAGCGTGAAAAGTATTTTATGGGTGAATTTACCCAGAGCTATAGAGATAAGGAAGGCTCTATAAACTGGCTAAATAAATGATCGCTCAAAAGAAGATTATTAATAGCTACGGAAGGACAAGTCTACATGACCAATGCATTTAAGAAGATCGGTAGTTTAGCAATGACAACAAGTGCAGGTCTTGCCACACAGAAGAACAGATTATCTGTAAGAAGTTAAATACTGAATCCAGCAACAAGTCATGGGAACATATACCAGAAAG
Source organism: Euprymna scolopes (assembly GCF_053919585.1). Classification (NCBI taxonomy): domain Eukaryota; kingdom Metazoa; phylum Mollusca; class Cephalopoda; order Sepiida; family Sepiolidae; genus Euprymna; species Euprymna scolopes. The sequence goes on from NC_136518.1 coordinate 26,368,497, forward strand.
AACATTTGAACATAAGTGATACATACCATGGAATTTACTACTTGGAAAACGGAGCTATTAAACCTGGCGTAGTGCTATAGAAGAATGAAAAAGCAACCTTAGTAGAAGTGATGCTTGGTTAAATAGAGCTGAGAGGGAAAAGATAAAGAAATACCAATGTCTTATGCATGAAAAGATAAAGAAATACCAAGGTCTTATGCATGAAAAGATAAAGAAATGCCAAAGTCTTATGCATGAAAAGATAAAAAAAATACCAATGTCTTATGCATGAAAAGATAAAGAAATACAAAGGTCTTATGCATGAAAAGATAAAGAAATACCAATGTCTTATGCATGAAAAGATAAAGAAATACCAATGTCTTATGCATGAAAAGATAAAGAAATACCAATGTCTTATGCATGAAAAGATAAAGAAATACCAATGTCTTATGAATGAAAAGATAAAGAAATACCAATGTCTTATGCATGAAAAGATAAAGAAATACCAATGTCTTATGCATGAAAAGATAAAGAAATACCAAGGTCTTATACATGAAAAGATAAAGAAATACCAATGTCTTATGCATGAAAAGATAAAGAAATACCAATGTCTTATGCATGAAAAGATAAAGAAATACCAAGGTCTTATGCATGAAAAGATAAAGAAATACCAATGTCTTATGCATGAAAAGATAAAGAAATACCAATGTCTTATGAATGAAAAGATAAAGAAATACCAATGTCTTATGCATGAAAAGATAAAGAAATACCAATGTCTTATGCATGAAAAGATAAAGAAATACCAATGTCTTATGCATGAAAAGATAAAGAAATACCAAGGTCTTATGCATGAAAAGATAAAGAAATACCAAGGTCTTATGCATGAAAAGATAAAGAAATGCCAATGTCTTATGCATGAAAAGATAAAGAAATACCAATGTCTTTTGCATGAAAAGATAAAGAAATACCAAGGTCTTATGCATGAAAAGATAAAGAAATACCAAGGTCTTATGCATGAAAAGATAAAGAAATACCAAGGTCTTATGCATGAAAAGATAAAGAAATACCAATGTCTTATGCATGAAAAGATAAAGAAATACCAAGGTCTTATGCATGAAAATGTAAAGAAATACCAAGGTCTTATGCATGAAAAGATAAAGAAATACCAAGGTCTTATACATGAAAAGATAAAGAAATACCAATGTCTTATGCATGAAAAGATAAAGAAATACCAATGTCTTATGCATGAAAAGATAAAGAAATACCAAGGTCTTATGCATGAAAAGATAAAGAAATACCAAGGTCTTATACATGAAAAGATAAAGAAATACCAATGTCTTATGCATGAAAAGATAAAGAAATACCAAGGTCTTATACATGAAAAGATAAAGAAATACCAAGGTCTTATGCATGAAAGGATAAAGAAATACCAATGTCTTATGCATGAAAAGATAAAGAAATACCAAGGTCTTATGCATGAAAAGATAAAGAAATACCAATGTCTTATGCATGAAAAGATAAAGAAATACCAATGTCTTATGCATGAAAAGATAAAGAAATACCAAGGTCTTATGCATGAAAAGATAAAGAAATACCAATGTCTTATGCATGAAAAGATAAAGAAATACCAATGTCTTATGAATGAAAAGATAAAGAAATACCAATGTCTTATGCATGAAAAGATAAAGAAATACCAATGTCTTATGCATGAAAAGATAAAGAAATACCAAGGTCTTATGCATGAAAAGATAAAGAAATACCAAGGTCTTATGCATGAAAAGATAAAGAAATACCAAGGTCTTATACATGAAAAGATAAAGAAATACCAATGTCTTATGCATGAAAAGATAAAGAAATATCAATGTCTTATGCATGAAAAGATAAAGAAATACCAATGTCTTATGCATGAAAAGATAAAGAAATACCAATGTCTTATGCATGAAAAGATAAAGAAATACCAAGGTCTTATGCATGAAAAGATAAAGAAATACCAAGGTCTTATGCATGAAAAGATAAAGAAATACCAATGTCTTATGCATGAAAAGATAAAGAAATACCAAGGTCTTATATATGAAAAGATAAAGAAATACCAAGGTTTTATGCATGAAAAGATAAAGAAATACCAAGGTCTTATACATGAAAAGATAAAGAAATACCAAGGTCTTATACATGAAAAGATAAAGAAATACCAAGGTCTTATGCACGGCATGAAACAAAAACGAGAATCTTGGGAAGATTCCATCGTTTAAGTAATTATAGAATCAGTTGGACTCATGCAAAGGAATTTCAAATACTACCTTGCAGGTATACACGTTCAAGAAAGTTTCAAACAGTTGCACGCACATTTTTAGAGTTTTAAAAAGAGCTATCGGTAGGAATGTAGGATATATCTGGTGAATGTCTGACATCCTCATCACACATTAGAAAAAAATGATTAGAAAATTCAATATAACACATTACACAATAAGTGGCTGGCCTGACACATATAGTCACCACTGAAAAATCTATACGATATAATTAAAATACCAACTTTCAAATGATTGCTATAAAAAACGAACCTAATCAGATTAATATTTAGTTAAGTGAATGAATGGCTGTATACTCTTAGAACAATGAAAAAATCGAAACTTCGTGCATTTAATAGGAATTATATAATATAATAATTATATTGTAATTTTGATCAAGTGTAAAATGCCTTATTTTATAAAAAATATAAATTTATGAAATGTAGTTTTTTTATAGGCTTTTAGGTTGTAGTATTGGTTACCTTAAGTCGGACGAGTTTAAAATATATCCTTAAATTGTTTCTTTTTAAAATTTTTCAAGTGGTCGTTAATTTTTTTCTTAGGAGTGTATAGTAGTATGAAAAATATTTTTCATAAACAATTTTGTCAATAAAAAATTGATCAAAGTAGATCAAAAACAGTCGATGATTTAAAGGAGTTGTTTTCAGTATCATAACACAATAAATGGTTTAGGTCAATATTTGACGATTGGAGGGCATCTGCTGCAAGTTACCCAATGCAACCAAAGACGACAACAAAAGGAGGAAAGATGTTGATTTCCGTTGAATTAAAAAAATATTTGTCCATCCATTACCATGAGAATTAAAATAATTTCAATAGTGAATATTATGCAGCGTTATCGGATCGTTTGCAGGTAAAACTCCCCAGAAAAAGCCACATATGTAGGAAGGATTTCTCCCATTACGCAATGTCGCACTAAAGTCGCAACAATGCCAACAACTTTCGCAACCATCATATTCTACACACTTTGAGCATGTCTAAACAATGTTCTAGACACTCACATGAAAATTGGTTGTCAGAAACTATGACGTATTTTTAGGCCAAACACAAATCGTTCGACAAAAGTATGCATTAAATTGTTAGAAAAGCAGTTTTATATAAGAAGTTGTATAATTATATAAGAAGTTGTATCATTGTATATAAAGTATGTGTTGATGAATAAAATATAATTTTATTTAGAGGTTGGTGTTGTTAGTTATGCTTTATAATCAGATACTATTTTTTTACATAGGCATCACCACTTATCGATGCCAAGAGGCAACTCGAGGATAAGGGTTAAAGATTGTACAGCAGAAATTGGACAATATAGTAGTCGTTAATAATGGAAATTCGTTAAATTTGTTAGCTTATATGGAACGGTTCATCAAAAACTTGTTTACGTTAGACTTGAAGACAACCATATTGTAGTCAGCTGGGAAGCAGGAAAGCGGAAGATAATTCCACAGGCGTAACCGATAACTTTTCTCCACTTAAATAGACTATTTCGCAGTTTACAATGCCATGTCACTTAATTAATAAGTCAATGCTATAGTAAAGACAAACTCGGTAAAAAAAGAAATTATGCTAATTTATTTAGAGGACATGAAAACTTTATTTCAAAATCATTTCCACCGTGTTATAAATCCAGACTTATTGCATGTTCAATTATTGCATATATTAAAAAAAAACATAAATAATTAGATTTATTGAATTAAACCTAAAACTCTACGATTCTCAATTTATTGATGGTTTTCCTTCACGACGGTTTAAACTTATTTCAACGAATCCTTACGGTGAATATTACTTAAATTCTTTCCTGAAGCTGTACTTACAACTACACATTTCCTTTTCAGTTTTTCCGCTTTTCACCTTGTACGTTATATATGCTATTATTTTTACGTTATATCTGTTAATATTTTATTTCCATCATATTTGTTTGAAACGCGTATTCAATTGTTAACATTAATACCTCTAAAAACGATACACATGCAAAGAAATATGTCGCGCCGCCAAATGAAAAACTTTTCACTAAGTGACACCCCCTCTAAATCAGCCCACACCGTCTCCCTAATTAGATAGCATCTTGGTACCACAAGTGCCATTTGACCGTACGAGGCCAAGAGAAAGACCACCATGCTTTTTAGCCTCGAGTATCCAAGAAAAAAAAACAAAGCTAAGTAAAATTCCTAACTGTTTCGCATATAATTTAAAGCTAATATTCTTTCCATTTTCAGGCATATTGTAACCGATAACTTTTCTCCACTTAAATAGACTATTTCGCAGTTTACAATGCCATGTCACTTAATTAATAAGTCAATGCTATAGTAAAGACAAACTCGGTAAAAAAAGAAATTATGCTAATTTATTTAGAGGACATGAAAACTTTATTTAAGTACGATACTTAATATAATCAGCCATCGAAAGGTAAATTTTTTTTTTTAAGAAAGAAAAAAAAATAAAAAGTTAATAAACATCAGTGACCCCCCTTCCTTGTACACTGCCATTTCCTTTCCGGATCCCTGCTCCGAACTTATGCTCGTGATCCATCATCTCATCTAAAGATGAGGGACTCTTATGCCTTACACAACAATTTATCAGTCTGTACTATTGTCTATAAACTGATATCATCAACAATTAGATAAGCTGTTTTTAAATTTCCCCTCTTGACAAAATTGCAAACTGAAATACAAACGGATTTTCCTTTGCGTTAGAGGATTGAACTGAAGCAGTATACTTAATATGTACAATACGTGCGTACTAAACTAAACCACCTTTGTTACCTATATACAATCGCCTATACTGAATCCTCATCAGCTCAAAACTCTCTGTATCCCCAGACTCTTAATTTCTCAAATCTTATATCACCAAGACATCCTTCTTAATTGATACAAGAATCCTCCTGAGCAGTTCAACATCCAGTGATCATATATCTAATCCTCATGAAATTGCTTATATCACCCTGAATATTACCTTAAATCTTTATTCTATCCCTAAGCTAAGTAGAACACCTAATAACACTCTAGCCAACTACTTTTAAAATTAGATAAACCCAGTTTCAATATTAGAAGTACATCGTCCCTCACCTTGACTACGGACTTGTGCAATAAGCCATGAAACTATTGTACCTAAAATTCCTCTCAAAACTACAAAATACTGCTGCTTGTATACTAAGTAAGTACCTCCTATAGATACTTTACCTCCAAGATGACTGCCTTGTCTGTTTTGCATGACAAACCTTATTATTTTTTACTTAAATTCTCTTTCTCCTGATCACTAACAAAACAAAACTGCTCTATTTCCTAAGTTGACACTAAACCTAATCCGTCTCACGTAACTTAGATGGGTCCTTGCTCTCCGCCCTTGACCCTAACAAACTCGTAAATCGATACCCATTAACACCTAAAATTTCCTAGGCATGCTCCTGATTATAACTCCCAACCCATAACCAAGCTTCTAAGTAAATACTTACTAGCCATAGTCCAATACATTGACTTAAAGTAATCTATAATGAACAGTAACCATTAATATCTCTTTATTAAGAGATAGTATTGCAATAATTATTACACAAACTAAACCGGTACTCATTGAAATAAAAACTTCCGGATATTAAGAGAAAGGCGAAGTCATTCTCCTTCGTTGTAGTCTAAAGGCAACTTACTCAAATTGTCTAAAATTCCATGCATTCGTATACAATACTACTTATCCATTCATCTATACTTTAACTATACTTACAGAATATGCAATAACCTATATCTATCAGGTATAACTGTACTCCATATCAAATGTTCTCTTGTCTCTATACTGAGCATATCTAATCTTTCAGTCTTACTAAATGTCCGGTTTGGGCACCAAATCAGAATTTCTAATAGAAAGTAGATCATACTCTAACACTTTATCCTAATCCTAAACCTACTAAACCATATCTAACCATACATTCCTAAACCTACTAAACCATATCTAACTATACATTGCTAAACTTACAAAACTATATCTAACCATACATTAACTCGTCTCTCTCGATCCAATACTGTAGCAAATTTAGCTGCTTCCACTGCATGAATTTTTACCTATACCCTCTCTCAGTGAAAATGAAAATGGACAGCATAATAATGCCCTTTTTAAACCACACTTGAGGAGTGAAAATCTTCTGTAGAAGCTAACCTAAATGCCCGATTTTTCCAGGAGATATTAACCTAAATAACCAATAAATATTAACTACCCATGCGGGGTCGCAGAAATACCTGGATTAGGACCCAGGCGCGGGGCGAACTCCCTCGGAGCTGATGGATCCGTAGGTCTTCCCAGGCCATCCGTCTAGGAGAAGGAAAACTCTGAAACTAAACCTAGGGGAGGGAGGTCTCTTCAGTCCTGGGCGACAACCTTCCTAGAGCTGGTGACTCAAACAAATCACCGGTTGGCAAACCTAAACTGCTTAAACTGTCTATCGCCCGGCTTTCATACTCCTTCTTTGCCTATTGGCCAGACGTAGAGGTACTATCACAGGGACTCGTCTGAATAACCCAGTGGTTTACCTTGTTTCCTGACTAGGGCAATGAAAGCCGCTTTTCCCCACTCCCGCCACATCCCATCCCCCTAAACTGGACACAGTGGGGTGCTTCAGTGCCATATATGTCGGTGCAGCTGGACTGGGCTGGCTTTGCCTAATGGATTGAGGGTACCGGATTGACAGTTCCTGGCTGCTTTTCCGACTGATAGTACAGGAGCCCTAACTCTTTGGTAGCGCTTAGAGCGGCTGCTCCATCAACAGTTGTAAAATATCGGGATGTTTGTAGTGCCATGTCGCGCATGGAAAGGAACCCTGCACTCATCCCCGGTGGGCTTTCCTGAGGCCACAATCCTGTGGGTGAGGACAGCTGATGGTCTACTTGTATTGCATGTCTGGTATTCTGCACAACTACTTGTCCAGCACCCCCTCACTCATCCACCCTAACTGAAACTTTTAGATAAAATAAAATGAAATGACAGCTCAAGCAAAAGTTACGTTTAAACCAGGACCAAACTCAAAGAAAACCAACCTGCCTCCTCCCTTGAGGCTTGCATTTACTAATATCCGCGGGCTAAGAACTAACTTAGATGATGTTGAGTCATTTCTCCTTGTAAACACCCCGGATATCTTAGCATTAAGTGAAACTAACCTTCACTCCTCCATTCCCTCTAACCACTTTAACATGCCTGGTTATCTCCCACTCTACCGTAAGGACTCGGACAGACATATGCATGGACTTGGAGTCTATATTCGAAACACCCTCCCCCTAACCAGAGAAATAAAACTAGAATCAGAGGGCCAGGCCTTTATGTTCTTCAGACTAAATATGCAACACAATATTAGCTACTTGTATTTTCTCTACCGCTCTCCCTCAAACCAAGACTGTACCCTAATAAACAAAGTCTCAGACAGCATAGATATAGCACTCTCCCTCGATACTAGCGCACAAATACATGTATTTGGTGACTTCAATATCCACCACAGTAACTGGCTAGGATTCTCAAATCACACAGACGTAGCTGGTAGCGCCACATATAGCTTCTCTATATCTCATTCCCTATCTCAATTGGTTACATTTCCGACACGTTTCCCAGACCAGCACGATCAACATGCCTCACTTCTAGATCTCTTTCTGACAACGGTTCCCAATGACTGTACAACAAATGCCCACAGCCCACTCGGGAATGCTGATCACGCTGTGATAATGGTAGAAATCAGCCTAAATTCTCGCCCTAAAACTGAAGACCCACTACTCAAAACAACGAAGTATTACAAAAAGGCTGATTGGGAAGCCAACAGTGTGCAAATGAGACAACTGAATGGTTCAAAACTGCTATTGAAGCACATGTTCCCGCACGGAAATACTATAGCAAGCCCCACTCCCCCCAATGGTTTACTTCTGCTTGTGCAGCTGCCATTTGTCAAAGGCAGCATGCGTTCCGCAGATTCAACCGACATAAGTCCATCTCAAATAAACAGAAGTATATAGAAGCTAGAAATAATTGTAAGAGAGTGATAGACACAGCAAAGTCAGATTACTCTGAAACCACCAGAAAGCGCATCGAAGCACAGAAATTAGGAACCCGGGATTTTTGGAAAATCTACAACAGCGTATTTAATAATGGACAGTCAATTATTCCCCCACTAACAAACAATCATGAGGTTGCTTGCACGGCAACTGACAAGGCTAATCTGCTTGCCAGTCGGTTTGCCTAAAACTCCACACTGAACTCGGTACACCACTCACTCCCTGATTTTCCTCTGCGAACAGACGCCACACTTGACGATTGGAAAATCACCCCTTCTCAGGTACATGCTATTATAAAAAACCTAGACACCTCTAAAGCATGTGGACCAGATCTCATCCCGGCTGTGCTATTAAAAAAATGCTCTGCCGAGGTTGCTCCAGTTCTGTCCAAACTTTACAATAAATGCCTTAACGAATCCTGTTTTCCCGACTGCTGGAAAACCGCGTCTGTGGTACCAGTCTTCAAGAATTCTGGTGAAAGAACTGACCCACTAAATTATCGCCCCATTAGCCTCCTCCCGCTTTTCGCCAAAATATTTGAGTCCTTAGTAAATCAAGTCCTAGTCCAGCACCTAACAGCTGCTAAACTCCTGACTGGCAAACAATATGGATTCAGGCAAGCCCGTTCAACAGCAGATATCTTAACTGTAGTTTCTGAACGTATATACCGTTCATTGGATAAAATAGGGGAGGGTAGAGCGGTGGCCCTTGATATATCTAAGGCTTTTGACAGGGTATGGCACGATGGTCTTCTAAGGAAAATTAGATCATATGGAATCACTGGAAGAATTCATAACGTAATTAAATCCTTCTTAAGTAATAGAAAAATCAAAGTTGTCCTCGACGGACGTACATCCAAACAATATGACATAAATGCGGGAGTGCCTCAGGGGTCTATCCTTGGACCTCTATTGTTCCTGATATTCATAAACGACCTCCCTGATAATATTGTTTCGGAGATGGGTATATTTGCCGATGACACCACTCTCTATAACAGATATGAGGGCAAAACAAATGAACACATATCCAAGAAAATGGCAGAAACACTAGAGGATGACCTCCGATCCGTAGTGGAATGGGGACAAAAATGGTTGGTCTCATTCAATGCTGCTAAGACTAAGCTTGTTTCCTTCAATAACTACAAGAAACCTTCTCTACCACCAATAGCAATGGCCAAGAACACATTGCCTGAAAGTACTTCTTTTAAACTCCTCGGCCTAACGTTTACAGGGAATATGAACTGGAATAGATACATTGAGAGCATTGCCAAGGCTGCTGCAAGGAAGGTTGGCTCCCTCTACCGTGCTAGAAAACTACTTACGCCTGCCAGTATCCTATACCTCTATAAGGCAACCATTCGCACATGTATGGAGTACTGTTGTCACATCTGGGCTGGTGCATCTGCTGCTTGTCTCTCGCTCCTGGACAGGGTTCAAAAAAGAGTCGCCAACCTGATAGGTCCTGAACTGTCATCTAGGCTTCAACCTATGTCCCATCGACGAGATGTTGCATCCTTCTGCCTGTTCTACAAATACTTTAATGGTGAATGCTCTGATGAACTGCAAACACTTGTACCTCCCCGACGTAACTACCCCCGACAAACCCGACAAGCTACTAAGTCTCATCCCTTTACAGTGGAGATCCCTAGGTGCAAAAAAGCCTTTTACTCCAATAGTTTCTTCCCCAGAACTGCGGATCTTTGGAACTCCCTTCCGGGATTCTGCTTTCCCAACTGCAATGATATGCAGAAGTTCAAGTGTAATGTTAACAAACATCTTTCTACTCTTCTCCCTTCATAATGACCCCGCTAATTAATTCCCTAATAGTAGCCCCCTGTTTCAAAGTGGCACTGTGCCTTGTTTGGGGTGAAAATTGAATAAAATTTTTTTTTTAAAAAAGGCGTGCAGTTATAAGAAAGAAGCTTTGTTCATGGAATCTACGTTTAGGTTTAGGCACAGATAAAGAGTGGGGGAAATTAGTGATAGTGTTTTCTGCTAGACGGGTGTTTCTTGTGAAAGTCGAGGGGGACAATAGATTGGAGCTCAACCGAGCACTTACCATAAAAATAATGATAAAGCAGAGATAAACTCGCAACATATATTCTATGAGAAAGAGGTTGCAGGGAATAGAAAATGACATCCTCTACGAGGCTACGAAGTCTATTTTGAACTCTATCAAGGCAAGATAAGTCTTTGCTAGCAGCTCCTGCCCAGATGTGGCAACAGTATTCCATCCTTGGACGTACCTGGCTCTTATATAGATAGAGAATTGCATCAGCAATGAGATATCTACTGGATCGATAGAAGGGTCCCATCATTTTCCAGCGGCTTTGGCAACGGATTTAATGTATGTGTTCCATTTAAGATCAGGAGTAAAGGTCAAGTCCAGAAGCTTGTCAAAACATGAGGCCTCCCCAAGACGAAAGCCATTCATTTCATCTGATGGTAGATGGGGATCAGAGCGTTGATGATTTAAAGATAAAATCTTGATTTTAGATGCATTTAAAGTAACAAGCCACCTCTTTCCCCATTGTACCACTTGCTCAAGATCAAAGAAGAGAGAATCAGAGAGAAATTGGTCGTTTACGGTCTTAGATGTGCTATGATATATAGTAGTGTCATCAGCATAAATGTTTACGAATGATGTAACGATGTGACGTCGAAGATCATTAGTGTAGATCAGGAAAAGAGTTGGTCCCAGGATGAACCCTGAGGGACTCACGCATTAATACTGATTTCTGCCCATCAACCACTATTCTTACGAACCCATCAGAGAGAAATGATTTAATTAGACGACATTCTATAGCATTAATCATCATGTACGTTTAGTGCATTTTGATCATCACTCAAATCTAAGGTCGGGCCAAATTATATTGGGAAATGACTGAAAGAGTTCACCGATTTATAAACAGTACCTTGAAAGAGATCCGGTTCGAAACAGATTTAATAGTTATTAATTAGTAAGAAAGTGTTTGGTATGATAAACAGTTGGTGTGACGTATGATGTCAATACATTTTAAATACATAAATAAGGTTTCTCTTACATTGTAATTTACTTCGATAACTGAACATTCTGGTCAATCTTTTCCTATAAAATGTACATTATGTATATCCTTATTTTCTTCCATATCCCTTTCTGTAACTATACCATAAATTCTAGTCACGTATTGGAGCAATCATTTAATGAAGACGTCAAATTGGTTGTAAGATAAAAATAGGACTAATATACACAGATATGTGGGCAATTCTGTGTGGCATCGAAAAAAATGTTTTGAATATTTTCCAGTCGAAAATAGACATATCGTAAAACAATTTATTGAGCAAGCGTACAAACAAATAGATGAGAAATAACTAAATTAAATCATTACAAAAAACGACTCATGGAAGATGATTGATTTTAGACGGCAGTGCCGACACAAATTCATCATAAATCACTGTTTTTCATTCACAAATATATATGAATCTTGGTAATAAAAATATTCACATTAGTATAAGCATTTCGTCTGTGAATGAACGCAATTATATACTCAGAAAAAATTATATGGACTATAAGATTGCGATTGCTTGGTACATAATTTGATTAGAATATGTAAGAACTGATATGAGGACTATCGTATATTCAATCCTGTAAAGATTTACTTTCAAATGCAGAGTAATCATAAAGCTAGAAACTTCAAAGCGTTTTATAATAAATGTGTAGTCAGTACGAGATGTTCATTATCTAAAATGAGTTCGCTTTCACTTTGTGGCTTCGTAGACTTTTCCAACAAAAGGGATAAAAATACAGTATTGGTTGGAAGTGTAACTTTCGATATAACCATAATTGTGAAATCATTTATGTTGGTGGTATGCACTATGTCGGGCTTGTTCTTCACCTCAACCGCAAATATTTGACATATCGTTTGAAACCCACACTAAGCCATACTTATACAGTATAACAATTGATAACAAAAGGAAAGCTTCATAGTAAAGTCTATTTATAATTGCATCAATGTCATTTTATGCTGAGCATTATATGCTGAGGTATAAATTTAACATGCTTTTGGTTTATTGTTTATTTACTGTTCATTTACCGTTTTATTGTTTATTTACTGTTTATTTACCGTTTTATTGTTTATTTACTGTTTATTTACCGTTTTATTGTTTATTTACTGTTTATTATCAAGGTCAAAAGCAAATCCAGAATAAGGTTTACTGAGTTGATTAATTATCAGTTGAACTTTATCAATCGAATGAATCATTTTTGATTACTTATGGTTTCTTATAAAGTTTTTTTTTTACATTAGATTTGAAAACGACAGTTGTTCTTTTCAGAAAAGCAATCGCGCGATAGTGCGTTTCACATTCGGAAACCTCGTGCAAGGAACCTCTGTTCATGACAATTCTGCCTAACTCTGGACAATGAAGGAGAAATGTAAAGTATTTTCTGTTGTGAGAGGTGGATGAGTTCTTGCTGTAGATGCTTTACAATGAAATCTCTGAGATAAGAGTTCAGCTGAGTACATGCTATCCCTATAACGCCAGAGTAGCGACTAGCTACGTATCTATTGTGATGTATTGAACGGAAACAAACGAAAACATCCCTAGATGTTTCAGACGGATTTTACAATCAATTAAAAGTATGTAAAAAATTTCACGCAAAAATACAATTATTGGACTCGAAAAAAAAATCTCCATTTTTAAAGACTCATTTACAAATTTGCAGAGTTCATTGTTCATATGGAAAAGTGAAAAAGAGTTTGTGTCGAGTTATTCACTATTTTGCATTTCGTATCTTCATGTGCTTCTAGTTGGACGGCAAGAAATAAAGACAGACTGTTGGGCATTCAAGGGTGAAACTTGATAGTCAGACATAGACTGGAGTTGATATGTATGAAATATTATTAGATGGTAAAAATCATTGTGAATTTTATAAACAATATATGTGGGTTATTTTTCGGTGAAGGTCTTCAACATGAACAATAGCGATAGTGGTAAAGCATTAAAATAAACTAGATTACCCGTGACGAGTTGTGCCAGTATTTAGTATAGCTAACTAGCTGTAGAATAATGAGTATATAGAATTAATATATAAACGGGTTACTCCTGACGGAAAAAAATATTTTTATAATTACGTAGATGGATCAAGTATATATATATATATATATATATATATATATATATATACATTATATATATATCCTTATATATATATATATCCTTATATATATATCATTACATATATATCCTTATATATATATATATATCCTTATATATATATATATATATATATATATATATATATATATATATATATATATATACTGGCAGTTCAGCCCAGCTTTGCCCGCGCCCTATGTACTGTTCATAACTTTATATGCATATGTAGATATGTATTAAAAGTTTGACTCATGTCCAGGTAACTTACATCTAAATTTTCAAGTGTTTAGACCCAAAATTGACGTAGGAGTTTGGTAGAATCTACAGAAACCAACTCTTTCGCCTTAGACTTCTTGGCAACTAAATTTTTCCCCAAAACTAATTAAACAGCTTCCTGTACGTCTGAATATTCTGTATGTAAAATTGCAAATGTTTAGACCCAAAATTGGCTGAATAGTTTGCTGAAGACCGCAAAGCGAAATTTTCGCCCAACAACCGATTAAAAAGCTTGCTGTAGGTTTGAGTACACTTTATGTAAAATTTCAAATGTTTAGATCAAAAAGATTTTTTTTTACTTTGACCCCAATGTTGTCAAATCGAATTAAAAGTTTGATCTATGTCCAAGTCACCTACATCTAAACGTTCAAAATTGGCGGAGTAGATTTGTAGAGTTTTCAAAGGTCATATCGTTGAACTTTAACCGCATTGACAGACAAATTTCTTGCCGTAAACGGATTAAAAATATTTTCCCAAATCTCAGTACCCTTTATAGCAAATCTCGATCCTGTAGACTAAAAAATGAGTAGTTTGGTATAGAAATGTACACAAGACAATTCCACTTTTATAGATGTACTAGCAGTTACGTCCGGCTTTGCTAAGGCCTTATGTACTGTTAATAACTTGCCCTATGTGTGAATACATTTTTATGAAAAATTTCAAATGTTTAGATCAAAAATTGTTTGAGTAATTTGGTGGAGACTACAGAGGTAATTTTTTTTAAAACTTGGACCCAACTTTTGACCCCTAACAGTTATTGTTTGGGTTTCAAATCAAAATAAAATGTTTGACCCGTATCCAAGTAACATAGATCTAAAGTTTTAAGTCTTTAGACTTAAAATTGGCGGAGAAATTTGGTAGAATCAGCAAAGGTTAACTCTTTCAAATTTGACCTTTTGTCAGCGAAAATTTCGCCCCTAAAGTCATTAATATGTTTGCCGCGTTATGTAAAATTTCGAATGTTTAGACCAAAAATATTTTTAGTAGTTTCCTAGAAAAGGTATTTTTTTTTTTTTAACTTTGACCCCTTGTTTTTTTTTCATCAAGAAAAGATGAGTGTTTTTTGTTTTTTTTTAGCGGAAGTTGTTAGCTGAAAGTACAGTTTTTTTTCAAGAAAACTTACATTTGGGGGTTGGGGTCACGAACATTTGTTGTCACCAGAAGTTGTTTTCTATAAGAAAAGCTAAATGATTTTTATCTAAACCGTAAATTTGTTCAGGAAAATTTGCATTTTTTATCAACAAATATTTTGTTCCTACATTCAATTCGATAGAAACTCCCAGCTGGTTCCGCATTCTTTTTAGTTTCGCTGTTTTGCTTCTTTTTCTTATCTTTTCGACGTAATTCGTCATTGCCTTTGTCACGTGATCTATAAAATGCAAACTATGATTCACAATCAGTGATAGAATTCTTCTCCTCCAATTTTGTTATAGGCCTACTTACAGTTGGATACGACCGTTGACCCAACATAATATATGTGTTTATTATTGGAATGGGAGGTTCTGTTTGGTACGATTTAACGTTTTGACATTAGAACAACGCTCGGTGATTGCTGGTCGAGCCCGAGCGATGATTCACAGAAAATCCTGCAAGTGTACCGTTTTTTTCTCAAAATAAATTATGTATCATTTTTTTTTATTTTTCAAGTGTTTTTTTTTTCTTTTCAAATAAAATTGTAAGAAAAAGTTTTAAAAATGGTTAAATTGTGATTATTTATTTATTTTAGTCAAAGCAAAAGAAACAGTAACAGTAGTGCACATCAAGAAAAGACAGTTTAAGAGACCCCACTCCGCCAAAACAACTATCCAGAGAGCATGACATCAACTCCAAGAAATCTAGACTAGACACAAAAGGACACCACTCAGAAACTCACCACAGTTTGTATACCATGTATGAAGGGTTTGTCTGAAAAAACTTCAATGAATATGTAGTCCATATGACATCGGAGCAGTATTCAGGAGTGATTCAACTCTCCTGAAATAGCTTCTGAGAGTCAAGCCCCCTACAAAATAAAATCATGAATAAGAACAGTGTATATAAAATCTTATGTAAATGTGGAAAATTATACAAAGGTGAGATATGTTGTTCACTAAAATATGGTTAGAAGAACACCGAAAAGCCATAGTCTGCATTTAACGCCAGATGCAATGCAATTCTTTTTGTGATCCGATTAATTATTTTTAAAAATAACTACTTTGTGCGTCTGCCGTTTTTGTCCGCCTTATGCCTTACATTAATACGTTTATAGTATTGTTAGTCTCGTTGCTTTCGACGTCACATCTAGTTTGTTTTGTTTAAGAAAGAAGACGAGCTGTAAATTGTTGATATTTTAAAAAGATTTTATGGCTTTGATTTTGTTTATCAACGTATGCGGAGAATTTTTAAAACCGGAACTCGTAACCCGGAAGCAGATAGACGTTTTTAACGCGCAAGCAAGACGATTTGAGTTTTATATTATAATAGAATCTATTTCAAATACAAATGTTTCCTGCTGTATTGTACTTTCTGTGCGTTTGGATGTTTTCTTTATTGGATCGTGCATTTCTACCGTGGAGATTGTTAAACTCACAATTGTATTGTCGATAAGCCTTCAGTCGATGGCTGATCGGTTTCATAAAAAGACCAGCTTTTATACACGTATCGCTTCCAGTTGGTAGTCATGATGGGTGTTTTATTATGTAATGAATGTATTTAGAGAACAAGTGAGCAACAGGTCACATAAAATAAAATGAAACTTCTCTTGAAAACTGATAGGTAGTCGAATTATGTCCCAAACTCTTAACTGGAAGTGACGTGAAGAATGTGCGAAATAAATTGGTCTGGTGCCAGAGATATTCAAATTCAAATTTAATTGGTTACGCACGTGTTTGACTGCAGACTGAAAATAGCTGCTGTAAATGAAGAATGATGTAAGAACAGCATCGCCCCATACAACCGCGCGCACGTGCTAACACACTCACACTATACACACATAAGCGCATGCACATACACATATGCATACATATATATATATATATATATATATATATATATATATATGATGAAAATTATGGAAATAGTATTCCGAAAAAATAGAGAAATAAAAAAGAACAAACCGTATTATGTGTTCATCAACGTTTCGTCTTTATTTCGAGACTTCCCTTCTTGTAACAGAAACGAAATGAGTGTTTTTTGTTATGTAATTTATTGATTGAGATTATATGTATTAATTATTACAGGGGGTGTTTGAATGGTGTGAGAAGGTTAACCAGTGTCTACAGTTAAATTATGTTCTTTTCATAAAAGTTTACTTATTAATGGCGCTATGTTATAGAAACCTGCACGTTGTTTAATTGTGCTTAAATTTGCGATTTTCCAGTAAGAATATTAACTGCGTTCATATTCATTCGCATTTTAAAACATGTTGCTTGTTATGGAAAATGTCCACTCTAACACTTCATATATTTTTTTATTGTTTTCATATTCTGCTTCAATAAAATTTGACAAGTTGATTTCTAAATGAAAAGAATTAAGTGAAATATTTCAATTGCAAATCACTTTAATTTGTTTAAGTCTTACTTTTTTCCGAACAAACTTGTACTTATTTCTAAATACACATATAATCATTACCATTATTATCATTATAATCTATTTATTGTATTTTTTTAAATTTCAACACAATATTATAAATTAACTTTAACTAAGTCAGTTTTGTTAAATGTAATCAATAAAACACGCATTTCGCCAAATATTTTCAACATTTTATGGTAAATTGTTTGTTTATTAAAAATTGTTTAAACGTTATTCATATAAAATATATGAGGTTGAAATCTGATATTTCAAATTAAATTTAATCTTCATAGATTTTTCGTGTTTGCAAAAATCCAGTGAAGCACTTATCGAATTTTGAAAAAAAAAAAAAAAAAAAAAAAAAAAAAAACGACTTCTGAAAACAAAATAAATCGTTATTTTCATCAAAGAATTTATTTTATCAAAGTATTTATTTTTATCAAAGAATTTATTATTGTCAAAGAATTTATTATTATCAAATAATTTATTGTTATCAAAGAATTTATTGTTATCAAAGAATTTATTATTATAAAAGAATTTATTGTTATCAAAGACTTTATTGTTATCAAAGAATTTATTGTTATCAAAGAATTCATTATTATCAAAGAATTTATTGTTATCAAAGAATTTATTTTTATCAAAGAATTTATTTTTATCAAAGAATTTATTATTATCAAATAATTTATACTGTCAATCGCCTTATTGTCGATCTCTTACAATCCCAAAAACAGACGTTTAAAGATTATCAAAAAGCAAAGGATTGTTTCCGAACACGCAGAATGATTTTTCATCAAAGATTTAGCCAGAGAGTTAGAAACGGATCCAAGAACCGTGGCTTCATACGTGAACAAACCCAACAAAAAATCTGGAAATGATCAATGCACAAGGAGAAACTTTTCAGATCGTGATAGTCTGAAAATTCTTAATGTAGTCAACAAACCCAAACACACTAGTGCTTCCATTTTTGCAAGAGCTGGAATAGCTCCAAGATCCAAACAAGCCCGTTTTGAATGAGGTCTCGATCAAACACCATAGAGAAATACGAATGGCGTGGCCACAGAATTACATGAAAATGGATTCTCAACGTTCCTATTTACGAATAAAGCCCGTACTACTCTTGACGATCCAGATAAATGGGCCAAAGTTTAGAACCCGAACGGAACTCCAACCCCCCGACAAAGTTCATTGCCAACAAGGAGGTGAAAGCATCATGTTTTGGGCGGGAATCATTCAGGATAAGTTGGTTGGACCATTTCTAGTGGCAGAGGGTAAAGTTTACTAGTAATGGCCTTTTTGGATAATAATTTGTCGCCATGGCCAGATAGCACAGTAACTTTTAGATGATTCTTATGCGTGGCAATGCAACATCCTAAAGTGTGGTTTGAAATTATACGCTTCGTTGGAGAAACCCTTGTGCTCACCGTCCTCTCCAGACATTAACTCCATTGAACATTTCTGGTTAATATTGAAACCCATCTGGATTTATGAGCAAGGAGAGCAATTTTCTTCAAATGATGTGGAGGAAAAGGGTTGATGTCGTCAGAGCCATAACTACATTTTAGATCAAACAATTGACTCCTTGCTGGAGGACGGGCTGTTTAAAGTTATTTCAAAATAATGGTGGATATGTCGAGAAGTAATAAATTTAGTTGAGGTTTTACACCAAGGATGTGCTTGTTTCTTTGACAGAAAAATATAATCAAAAAAGTCTTCGTGATAAGACATTGTAGTTTTGCTTTAAAACACCATTTAAAGGAACTTGCAATAAAGCGAGGGACAGTGGGAATTCCATGATAAAGAATAAAATGTCATAACTTCATGAATATCGCACGAATTTGAATAAAATTTTGGGAAATAAATTACCTTAAAGCAGTCTTTTTATGGTACAATTTTAATTATTTTGTGACGTATATTTAGTGAAACATTGATATTTTACTAATCTGCAATAAAATGGTGAACATTTTATATATGTGTCTGCATGTGTGTGTGAATGCATGAATATATATGTTTATAGATATATATGTATGTGTGTATAAATGGACTATATATATATATATATATATATATATATATATATATATATATATATATATGGCGAGAAAGATTTATATATATATCTATAATATAAAGCTGAACGTCCGTGTGTGTGTGTGTCTGGTCACGAATAGGCTCCTATATGGTTGACTATTATAGAAAACTGATCACATATAATGACAGAAGATGTATCGAGACACAGAAATGGGTATGTTTGATCTGGCATAATGATGATTCATTAAAATTGTGGGGTCTGCGTACGCGCCTGGTCCACAAAGTATGGGGAAAAAATAATAAAAATACGTTTACAAGTGTTTTTGATATAGATGTACATAATAATACTTTGATAAGTATGTTTTAACTTAAATAGGGATGGTATAATAAAATTGTGGGGTCTGCGTTCGCGCCTGACCTCCATAGAATGGAAATAGACACACACTTTAATAAAGACTTTTCATATCTATCTGCGTAAGTATACTTTGATAATTATGTTTCAGTTTGAAGAAATATGGTATAATAAAATTATAGGGTGTTCCTTCGTGCCTGACCTCCATAGAATGGAAATATGTCACAAAGTTTAACGAGGTTTTTTAATATAGATCCGCAGAATATTGTGATAAGTGTTTGAGTGTGGATAGGTATGGTATAATAAATTATGGGGTTATCTATTTTATTTTACTTTCATCATATTTTCCTTTGGTTGTGATACCCCCAAATTCGAAGCTATCTCTTTACAAGGCTTCCTTTTCATAACCTATCATACTTTCATAAATCAGAGTCCATTTTCTGTAGGCTGTTTTTGAACTCAGTCAACGACGGGTACTTTTGCTATATATATATATATATATATATATATATATATATATATATATATATATATATATATATATATATATTAAAGTATATATTAATTTATATCCACACATATATTAAAGTAGCGCGTTATGATATCATTCATGTAGCTATTTGTACATTTAGGCAAAAGTTATTGCGTGTGTGGCTGACATATACTGTCGTTGTTCATATCATTATCACCCATTACAGCGACTGTTATTCTCTGCAGCAAACATTCTTTCGGTCTAATGTTCTCGCTGGAAGCCATATTCTCAGTGAGAATTTAATTACGTTTTTTTTTACAACTAAGAACAATAGCAGTTATTTCCCTTCTAGGTTGCCTTATGTCACAGAGTATTCGTTGTCTTTCTTTGGAAGTTCCACACATTCCGATCCCCGTGTTATAGTTATGATAATATTAATATTACCTAATTGATGAACTGCTAGAAATAACGAAAAGATTTCTCCTGGGAGAATGATTTTGATTGTCTTAGACAATCAATTTGTGGGTTTTTATTTGGTTGTAGCCATTGTTTACATTGTACATAGTCTCTAGGGAACAATCAATGGCTATTCTAATTTCCCGTCTCTTTCTGCACGTTTATGACACAGACATTTACCGGCTCAATTAATCGAAGACGATTTAATTACTTCCTTTGTATATTTTCAGTAAATTGTGAAATTCGTTTTTTATAATTTTGTCGATATGATGGATAACATTTTATGGCCTTTTGGATGGGTTATTTTTAAGATCAATTCCTTTATTCCTTCTTCTTTAGCTTCCTTTTCGTTTCCCTTTTCGACAAGTCGCATTCTACTTTTTTTCTTTTTCTTCAACTTATCTTTTTAATATTATAAAATGTTCCATTATCTAAACTACTACTACTACTACTACTAATACTACTACTCCTTCTACTACTAATACTACTAACACTACTACTTATACTACTAATAATAATACTACTACTGCTTCTGTTTCTTCTTCTACTTTGACATTTAGCAATAATTAAAAAAAAACAGTATGTTACAAGAAAACAAAGTGAGATAAAAATTTAATTAAAAAAAAGACGAAATAAAGTGATTAAAAGTGAGGATTTTCTTAAAGAATGAATACAGTAAATAATAAGACAAACAATATTTCTTCATTTGTTTGAATTATAACCGACATAATTCATACAAAATTTAATTAATGAACAGTAAAACTCAGAGAATGAAGCTCTCCGCCAACGCACTAAGTATATTATCAAGCGTTACAAACAAATAGAGATGAGAGTTTGATTTACTTTTTAATTCTTTTTCGTTGTGACATTGAAGGCCGATAATAATTAAGTTTATTAAGATTAGTGAAGCATAGAAATTCTGTGGCTATGTACGCTACCAATGACTGCCACAATACTATGTCGTAACTCTATTTACAATCTCTTGGAGATTAACATCTACACTCGAAATAATGTACGGTAACATTACCAAACGATTATGAAAGGCCATAAACTCCCCATATTCCCTCCTATAACAGACAAAACGCTATGCAACATACAAATATCTGTGCGTGAGGTCGCCAAGCTAATCAAGAACCTTGACTCCAGTAAAGCAACTGGTCCCGACGGTATTCCAATTATAGTGTTCAAAAAAATTACAACCAGAACTTGCCCCCATACTTACCAAACTGTTTAAGCGTTGCCTTAAGGAGAAGTGCTTCCCAACACCCTGGAAAACCTCATCAGTATGCTCTGTATTTAAAAATTCAGGTGATAAGTCATCCCCTCTCAGCACAGACCAATAAGTCTCCTGTGTGTCATGAGTAAGTTGCTGAAATCCACAATAAATAGAGAAGTAGTCAACCACCTCAGCAGAAATAACCTTCTTAGCGACACGCAATATGGTTTCCGCTCTGCTGGATCTACAGCAGATGTGCTAACGGTTATATCTCATAGGATTAGAGAATCTTTCGACAAAGGCTTAATTTCTAGGGAAATTGCTCTCGACGTATCAAAGGCCTTCGATAAGGTTTGACATAAAGGCCTACTACACAAGATTTCCAGCTACGGTATAACTGGAAATGTTTTCTCGATCATTAAGTCATTTCTCTCAGATAGGCTCATAAGAGTAGTGGTTGATGGGCAGAAATCAGAGGCCCACAGTATTAATGCTTGAGTCCCTCAAGGGTCCATACTGGGCCTAACTCTTTTCCTGATCTACATCAATGATCTCCCAAAACACATACTAAAATCTTTCGTTGACATCTATGCTGACATCTATGGAAACACATCAAAGGCTGTAAATGATGTTGTTCTCTCTGATTCTCTCTCCTCTGATCGTGAGCGCGTGATACAGTGGGGAAAGAGGTGGCTGGTTACCTTTAATGCATCTAAGACTAAGCTCCTATCTCTACATCATAAACGCTGTGATCCCCATCTGGCATTAATTGAAATGGATGGCTCTCGTCTAGGGGAGGTCCCAGGTTTTGATAAGCTCCTGGGTTTGACCTTTACAGCTAATCTTAAATGGAACACATACATCAAGTCTGTGGCCAAGGTCGCTGGGAAAATGGTGGGATCCTTCTACCGCTCCAGAAGATATCTCACTAATGATGCAATTCTCTATCTATATATGAGCCAAGTACGTCCAAAGATGGAGTACTGCTGCCACATCTGGGCGGGAGCTGCTAAAAACAGCCTATCCTGCCTTGACAGAGTACAAAATAGACTTCGTGGCTTGGTGAGGGATGTCCTTTTCTCTACCCTGCAACCTCTTTCCTACAAAAGAGATGTAGCGAGCCTGTCATTGTTCTATCGTTATTTCCATGGCAGGTGCTCGTCTTAGCTCCATTCTCTGGTCCCCCCTCGCGAATCTTTTTTAAAAAAACACCCGTCTAGCTGAATCCACTGTGAAAAATTTCCCCCACTCTTTATCCGTGCCTAAATCAAAACGTAGATTCCATGAACAAAGCTTCTTTCTTAGAACTGCACGCCTGTTGAACTCTGTTCCGCTTGCCTGTTTCCCTCCCGACTTCAACCTGGATGTCTTCAAGTCCAACACAAACAAATTCCTGATGTACCGCCCACAAAGTAATGACACCTTAACAATTCTCCAATACTATTGCTACACGATCCCTTTGATTACTGTACACACAATAACCCTTATCCTTGAGTGGCCATTGGGCCTTGATAAGTGGTAAACTCCATGTAAAAAAAATGAAACACGCGAGTCATATACTTAATCCATCAAGTGCAAAGTAAAACAGAAGTTTGGTTCCCAGGATTGTTGGCGAATAACAAGCAACGTCCTAAACTGATGCGGCTACTCTATCCCGACCATCACTAGTGGGCATGAGGCGATTTTGTCAGCATCTGATAAACCAAGAACGTTGTATCAAAGTCAACTCCATGCGATTAGGGTCATCTACATCCCAAATGTCTTCCCAAGACCGAAAATTTATGTGTAACGACTTCGACATATCTATTCGTGATGTTGCCCCACTGATCAAGAACCTTGATACCAGCAAAGCATTCCTGATAATATTCCAGTACTATATTCAAAAAGCTGCAACCAGAACAAACACTCAATCTTGCAAAGCTGTTAATATAAAGGCTTCCCAGCACCTTAATAAACCTCATTAGCTTGCCCAGTATTTAAAGATAGTAGTGATCGACTAGGTGTATCAGAATTTTTGGACAAGTCGTCATTGAAAACTTTTCATTAAATAGACTCTCCATGTATACAAACTTCTAACAATATGAAAATGTAATTTCAAACCATAATTTTTATTTCAATAAAATGAGGAAAGACCAAAATTTAATATCATAAAAGATTTCACCGAAAAAATATGCATTTTTTTCCATCGGTTTTATTAAAAAAAAAGTTCACGAAAAACAAAAAACGTAACTCGTGTGAATGTAATATATATATCTAACTGTGATAAATCACTTACCTGTTTCAAATTATTAATATTTGGTTACTTCTAATGTTCCGGTATGAGAATTTAATTATATTTATATATTATATTCCATGTATTTTTTAAATGAAAGGATTTTTCAACCAAGTACCGTGTCTCCGACGTTTGTTTATCAGCCATTAAAATATCCGTATGTAAAAAGAATTCTCGCTTTGATATGTACGGAAGTATGGAAGGGGGACAAACCCCCGTTTCAATGAAGCGTCGAAGCGAAGCAAGCATGCCGGTTAAGAAGGATATTCAATTAGGTGCTTAATTAACTGTTAACGCGCCGACATTAACTGTGCATTTCTTCATGGAAGCTACCTGTCCCATGGTATGTTAAGAAATAAGCATTAATAGTATTCTCTGTTAAATTGTGTTTATTGTACGTTGCCCCCCATGTGGCCATGAAGTGGGTGCTCATTTTACGTTAAATTATTATAGAAAAGTTACCCTCCCCCTTTTGGACCACTAACATTTCTTCATAACTTGGAAACTACTCGTTTGCCGTAGTTTTAAAGGTTATTTCCGTTTTCAGCGCCGCCGAAAACCTTCAAAAGTGGAAATTTGAAAGGGATTTTCGAGGGTGGAGTAATTCTTCATATTTACCCTGTAAATGGGTGAAATTCTTCATATTTAACCTATATGTATAAACAAACATTTAATGTAATAATAACGAAGAAAAACACGTTTTTCTTTTAATTTTTAATATAAGTTGTTTATTCAGTTTTTTATAAAATAAATGAATGTTTATGTATATATAAAAAATATAAAAAGAAAACTTTAGGATTGCCATTTCCTATTTTTCAATGTAAGATTTTACTCAAATAATTCTTATAAATTCTTCAAAGATGTGAGGAATTTAAACAGAAAGACAAAAACGTCACTTTAAATTTATTGGAATGAAAAAAAAAGAACTTGATTTTATTTTAAATTCAGGAAAACAAATTAAGATAAGTTTGAAAATGCTTTTAAAACAAGAAAATTATAATTTCCACCGACATTTGGAATTCAGAATAAGAGTTTAAATAATTTTATTTAAACAAGAAAAAAAGAAAATATAAATTTTCTTGGATAGATTTCAAAGGTTTTCAGTATGGTTTTTTAACAAGATAATAATTAAATTTTTCAGCTGACATTTTGAATTCGGAATAAAAGGTTTGGGTTAAATTTTCATAAATAAGAAAATAAAATCTATACTTTCTTGGACATATTTATAAACCATGATAGAAAGTTTACAATAATATTTTTAACAATAAACTAAATACAGTTTTCCAGCAGACATGTTGAATTCGGAAAAAAAGGTTTTAAGTAAATTTTTGTGAAACAACAAAATAAGAAACTTGGACAGAATAAAAATCCAGGAGACAAAATTTTCTTGTACTAATTTTAAAATCTGGATGAAAGTATAATTTTAAAACAAGAAAATAAGTACAATTAACATTAACAGTTATACATGTAAAATAAACAATGGAAAAAGCAATTATTTTAAATTTTACTAAGACTAAGATTTTTTTTACTAAAACTAAGACTATAACTAAAACTAAATTTATTTTGTAATTATGCAAAAAAAAAATGCCAAGGATGTAAAAAACATTTTAAATAAAAATTAATTCGTTAGTTGCATAGTCTGCTGCTAATTCATATTTAGTTAATACCACCTCTTCAATTACTTCATCTTCCTTATCATATTCTACAGTATACTTGTTATTTTCAAAACTTATTACTAGACCGTTGAATTCTTGATCTACATTATTATCCTCCCAGATATGTAAAATACTCCTACCTATGATACTGCCTAACAAATATCCCTAATGTCTACATGTTCTGGGAACTTCTCTATCAATAGGTTATTTGGAAGAGATGGATGATTTTTTTCTAGTTTTTTTTTTAATTCTACTTCTAATTGTTTTCTATGTTTACCTGAAATTCTTCTCTTAACAGTTTTATTTAATTTTTTTTTATATTACGTATTTACTTTATGGTCTTTTGTGCTCTGTTTAATTGCTAAACTTATTAACTTATCCCGAAATTCTACATCTATTTTTCACCATGGAGAACATCTAAAACCTTATTTCTATTTACTTTGATGAGATTGCTTATTGTAAAAGTATCTGAAGTAGATGAGGACTGTTTCCTACCACTATACTCACCAAAGACACTTTCTGCCTCCATAGTGTGTAACCTAGCTGAGGTCAGAGTATCCTCTCTTAATTTATCTACCCTAACAAAACTAGCTGTATACTTCCTTTGGATAACACCGATAATAGCTTCTAAAGACTTTTTCATCATCAACGTAAACAAGTCACAATTTTGGGAAGGAGGACGCCTCATCAATTTATCTAAGTCCTCATACAAGTCAATCGGATTCCCCAAAAAATCAAAAATGCTTTCCAACACTTTTATGGGATCTTGAACTAAAATCATTAACTTAACAACTACATCTTCCACTATCTGGATCCCATCTGTGACTATATACTGATCTTAAAGGGATGTATAAAAAGTTTTCATCCAAGGACCTGAAAGAAGCTTACCTATAACACCTAAAAACCTGTAACTCTAAATATGATACTTCATTCCCAAGAGCAGCTTCTAAATCTTTGCACAAAGATTAAGTATTCCTAAAAGTGCTTAAAAATGATAAAAATTCTTCTCTGTGTGTAAAGTTAACCAAAGCTAAATAAAAAATTATATTAATTCTATTACCGCTATATCTAGGAACTACCTTAGTAGAACATTTACTTCCTAAGAAATCCTTAAACTCTTTAATTAAACCTAAAGTATTATTATATCTAAGAGAAGACATTTTCATAATTATCTGATGCCCTATACAATCCTTGACACTAAGGACTAACTCACTAACACTAGCATCCTCAAAATGCTTATATTGCATACATACCTCCTTTGTAATTGCTTCCAAAAGATGTATGTTGCAATTGAGCTCTATTAATTGTTTTTTTCATTACAAGTCCAATATTTCGACAGTACGGTGATTTACAGCAGCTCTGTCTGTCAAACATGAGCCAATTTTTTCAATTATTTTATTTTTTATGCTAATTGCAGGTTCACCAAAATCTTTAGAGTTTACCTGAGCCAATTTACTAATGCAATCATTGATGTGATTTGCATAGTCCTTTGCATAACCACCAGATACACTCTGGACGGCTATAACATGGATTGACTCAGGCGTTATTATCATAACATTATTAATATGTTCGCCATCCTTGGTGGTGGCGTCAAAAATCAAAGTATACGCATCAGAGTTAAGGATTTTATCCACAGTCATATAGTCTGCAAATTTCGTGTTGGGGGGGGTCACAAATTCCCCAAAATTATAGTCTGCAATAAAACCTAACTCTGCGGGCATCTTAAACACCGTAGATGCTGAAAAGATTTTACATTTTTCATTTAAAAATTTACAAAGGGAGTTTACCAAATGTGGCAAATTTTTGTCGCCACGTTATGTAGCTTGCATATATAAAAAATAATTCTGGAAACATATTTAGAAGTGTTTTTTATTGTGCTCGTGGTGTTGGTACTACTGGTGGTGGTAGTGGTGGTGGTGGTGGTAAGGCTTGGGTTACTGGAGAAAGAGGATTTTAAGTGAAACAGTTTATGCACAGGTTTTTTGCATAAACTAATAAACTCTCCAGACTGACTTAAAGAACCATTTCCGGTATTTTCCCATTTTTCTGCAAACGTTTGAGACCATAGAAAATGTAACCACAGGAAAACCATTTTCTACATTTTTTCTAGTTGCCCATTTTGAGATCTTCCTCAGTGAAAGATGTTGAACGTCTACCATATAAAGTATGTGGCCTGTCAAAACTGGCTCATTTCCTTCAGCGTTTTCAAAATTCTTTAAAATGGAGATCAAAAGTGTAGATTTTTTAGACTGAAAATAATATAAAAAGAATTCTTTTCAAACTTCAAACTTAATTTTTCAGATTAGATAAAATTTATGAAAATCGAAACAATTTCAATAATCCCAAAATGCAAATGCTACAAACAAATTATAGTTAATAAAATTATGACATTTAGGGTTTGAATTACAAGGTACGGGTAAAAATGGGCGGGTAAAAAATCATATTCCGCGATCATTATTTAATAAAATCATTATTTAATAAATACTAAAAATTTCATTATAATTGGTTAATTCCCTGATTTTTGGTGAATTTTTAAGTAAAGGGATTTTTAAGTAAAGGGATTAAGGTCAAAATGTTTATACATTTCTTGCCCGCAATTTGAATAATTTATTTATTGATATTTTATCTTCAATTTGTGATATATAAAACTTCGGTACATTAATTAATTATTAAAATTAAAATAGGGGGGTAAAAAAGTTTCAATGGAACAATTTTTAACTCGTAAAAATCAATTGATTTCATTACGTAAAAAAATGGCTGCGTTAGCGTGCTGGCACTTTGTAAACACTGGGTTTTTTAAGATAAAAAATATTTCTATTACTTTTTAGACAACTTTAATAGTTTATTTAGGAAATATAATCCATAAAGAAAATACACAACCCACTTTTAAAAGAGGAATTACTAGTTTCTTATATTTTAATCGCAATTTTGTGTTAGGGGGGTCACAAATTCCCCAATTGTTTTTTTTTTACTATCTTAGAGAAATACCAGAACTTTCTTTTTAATATATTGTCAGTCTTAATTACTGAGAAAATTTTTTTAAACATCGAAAATAACAAAACAATGACTAAAATAGACTAAATATCATCAGCGTCCAATATTGAATGGAATAAGCATAAAATAAACTCCAACTTTAAAAAAAGTCCACCTGGTTTTCGAAAAAAAAAAGGATTTACACTTTGAACTTTACAGGTAAATTGGCAAAAAGCTATTCTTTTTTTGTTTGAAATTTGAATATTTTATTTATTGACCTTTTATGTTCAATTTGTGATATATAAAACTTTGTTACATTAATTAATTATGTAAATCTAAATAGACATTTAAAAATGGGGGGATTAAAAAACGCTTTTCTAAAATATTATATTCAGTTTATTGGAAAGAGCATAAAATTCCCAATTGACCCTGAAAATATCATAAAAATTGAATCAATAGATGAATTTTGATAGATTTTTAAAGTTAAAAAATTGAAAAACATTTAACTCGTAAAAATCAATTGATTTCATTACGTAAAAAAAATTATGGCTAGAAGCGTGCCGGCACTTTGTAAACACTGTTTTTTGAAAGATAAAAAATAATATTTCTATTACTTTTATACAAATTTAATAGTTTATTTTGGAAGTATAATCCATCAAGAAAATAAACTAACCATTTTAAAATGAGAAATTACGAGTTTTTTTATGTTATTGACAGTTTCGTGTTGGAGGTGTCAAAAATTCTGATACACCAAGTGATCGACACTATGCATCTCATACAGACCAATTAGTCTTCTGTGTTTTATGAGTGTTACTTGAATCCGTGTTAAATAGCGAAAATGTCCACCACCTCAATGAAACAACCTAATTACTGAAAAGTAATACGGTCTCCATCCTGCGAGATCTACAGCTGATGTACTGACTGTAATTTAAGTATATATATATATATATATATATATATATCGTCATCCACATACACTACTGTTTTGCTGTTTCACAGCTCATCAGTGCGTCTAGACAAGCAACTACCTCAAGCCAGGATTGAAATCCGACCGTCTGTACGACAGTCAAGGCTCCTAACCATTACGCTATTGGCGACTGCTAAGCGAGTAGTGAGTTTAACGATGTTTTTGACATCGTCCGACATACCTCCGCTCGATTTGTTTGCACACATATTTCATGCGGTCATATAAAATGTTATGAGGAGTTATATTTTATGTGTCGCTTTTAAATATTTACTTTAACAGTGCTCACTATGTGTGTATAATAAGTAGTAAGTTATGAAAATATATGCCAATTTAGTTACATAGAATCTGCGTTTCCCTGTAAAGAAATCGTCGGGCTAAAATAATTTTGGCTTGACGATTCCTCATGAGAAAGAAATACAGATAATGCTATGTAGCTTAATTGCCACAGATATTATTTTTTTATAACTTTTGTATACCGTATCTTTCTGTTAAGTTATATTATTGTTTCGGCTACACGGCCGTTTTTTATTGCCGTCTGTAGCGTCCTCAGACTGTTACAGAAATGTTCGCTATTTTGGGATGAAAGAGTGGAAGAGTGAATGAGGGCAGGGAGGGGGGCCTCATTCACTCTTCCACTCTTTCATCCCAAAATAGCGAACATTTCTGTAACAGTCTGAGGACGCTACAGACGGCAATAAAAAACGGCCGTGTAGCCGAAACAATAATATAACTTAACAGAAAGATACGGTAATAAAAAATAAAACGCATATTTGCTCTACAACAGTATTGAGCACTTTCTTCAGTTTTTATTAATTACCATCTCCATTAAATATATATATATATATATATATATATATATATATATATATATATATATATATATATATATATATAGTTTGGTTCTTTTGGATGAATTCTTACTAAGATATTTAATGCTGAATTTGGTCATTTTATAAAAGCATTAATTATTCGATTTCCTAATTAAATATATAATTGGGTCCACCGTAGTTGAGGGCGACCAGAAGCTTCCGTTTTCATTGTTTACTTCATCAATATTCATAGGTGGGCGACACTCCTATTTTCAAATATACTTCATTTCATGATGTGGGTATTAACTCCGTTTATATATAATCTGAACACAATATATACAATGTAATCGATAGACAGGTATCTGGGATTAGATTCGTTTGTGCTAAGGTCAATTAGAAGTAATGCTACTAAAACATCCAAAATCGAGATCTTATCCCTGAGTCTCATTGAATAGACTGTCTAGATTCTCATTAAACTCGTGAGACTCCTCTAATAAATATTGATTCGTAGGTCCACGCTCTTCTAAGATCCATATTCTTATAGTTATCTATATATCGGTGTTTGTTTGCAAAAAGAACAGTCGTTTTGTGTGATGTCGTGAAGAGAAAAAGTTAATATAAAAGAGTAAAAAGAATACAACATAAAATATGAAAGATAATATATAAAAATAAATATGAAAAATAATAAAACATAAAATATGAAAGATACTAAAAATAAATATGAAAAATAATAAAATAAAAAATATGAAAGATAACAAAAAGTATGAAAAATAATAAAACATAAAATATGAAAGACAATAAAAAATAAATATGAAAGACAATAAAAAATAAATATGAAAAATAATAAAACATAAAATATAAAAGATAATATATAAAAAATAAATATGAAATATAATAAAAAATAAATATGAAAGATAATAAAAAATAAATATGAAAAATAAAAAAATAAAATATGAAAGATAATATATAAAAAATATATATGAAAAATAATAAAAAATAAAATATTAAAGATAATAAAAAATGAATAATAATAAAAAATAAAATATGAAATATAATATATAAAAATAAATATGAAATATAATAAAAAATAAATATAAAAGATAATACAAAATACATATGAAAGATACTATATAAAAAATACATATGAAAGATAATAAAAATAAAAATGAAAAATAATAAACATAAAATATGAAAGATAATATATAAAAATAAATATGACAAATAATAAAAAATAAATATGAAAGATAATAAAAATAAAATATGGAAGATAACAAAATAAAGATGAAAAATAATAAAACATAAAATATGTAAGATAATAATATAAATATGAAAGACAATAAAAAATATACATAAAACATAAAATATAAAATTTAAAAAATAAATATGAAAAAAATAAAACATAAAATATGAAAGATAACATATGAAAAATAAATATGAAAGATAATAAAAAATAAATATTTAAACAGGAAAAAAATGAAAGATAATAAAAAATATGAAAGATAATGAAAATGAATGTGAAAGATAATAAAAATAAAATATGAAAGATAATAAAAAATGAAATATTAAAGATAATACAAATAAAACAGGAAATATAATAAAAAATAAATGTGAAAGATAATAAAGAAATAAATATGAAAGAAAATATATAATAAATAAAAATGAAAGATAATAAAAAATAAATATCAAAGACAATAAAAATAGATATGAAAGTTGATAAAAAATAAAATATGAAAGATTATAAAAAATAAATATAAAAAGCGAATATATAAAAATAAATATGAAAGATAATAAAAATGAATGTGAAAGATAATAAAAAATATGAAAGATTATATATAAAAATAAATATTAAAGATAGTAGAAATAAATATGAAAGATAATAAACATAAATTAAATATGATAAAAATATGAAAAATAGTAAAACATTAAATATGAAAGATAATATATAAAAATAAATATGAAAGATAATAAAAATAAATATGAAAGACAATAATAATTACTATGAAAAATCATAAAAATAAATATGAAATGGAATAAAAAATAAATATGAAAGATAATAAAAAATAAATATGAAAAATAATAAAACATAAAATATAAAAGATAATATATAAAAATAAATATGAAAAATAATTAAACTTAAAATATGAAAGGTAATATATAAAAATATGAAAAATAATAAAACATAATAAAAATAATAAAACATAATAAAAATAATAAAAAATATGAAAGATAATAAAAATAAAATATGAAAGATAATAAAGAAATAACTAAAAAATATATATGAAAGATAGTAAAACATTAAATATAAAAGATAATATATAAAAAATAAATATGAAAGATAATAAAAAATAAATATTAAAGATAATATATAAAAAAGTAAATATGAACAAAAATAGAACATAAAATATTAATAATAATATGTAAAAAATAATATGAAAGATAATTAAAAATAATTATGAACGATAATATATAAAAAAATTAATGCGAAAAATAATAAAACATAAAATATGAAAGATAATATATAAAAAATTAATATGAAATATAATAAAAAATAAATATTAAAGATAATATATAAAAATAAATATGAATGATAATAAAAAATAAATATAGTAAATATGATTAGTAAGTAATGTTTAAAGAAATTAATATGAAAAATAATAAAACGTAAAATATGAAAGATAATAAACTAAATATACAAGATAATAGAAATAAATATGAAAGATAATAAAAAATAAATATGAAAAGTAATAAAAAATTAATATGAAAGATAATAAAAAATAAATATGAAAGATAATAAAATAAATATGAAAGATAATATATAAAAAATAAATATGAAAGATAATAAAAATAAATATAAAAGATAATAAAATAAGTATCAAAAATAATAAACATAAAATTTCAAAGATAATACATAAAAATAAATATGAAAAATAATAAACATAAAATATGAAAGATAATATATAAAAATAAAAAGGGAAAATAATAAAAATTAAATACGAAAGATAATATATAAAAAATAAATATGAAAGATAATAAAAATAAATATGAAAAATAATAAACATAAAATATGAAAGATAATATATAAAAATAAAAAGGGAAAATGATAAAAAAATAAATACGAAAGATAATATATAAAAAATAAATATGAAAGATAATATATAAAAAATAAATATGAAAGATAATATATAAAAAATAAATATGAAAAATAATAAAAAAATAGATATGCAAGATTGCATAACCTAATTTTTAATTTATATTCTTAATGCTTAATTTAATTAATTTTTAGATTAAAATAACATAAAACGCCGATATTTTTTTATTGTTTAATATTATGCAAAGAACAACGGTGTTATTTATTCAATTGAAAAATACGAAGCCAATTATTCTAGTTAATGTAATTTCATGATATCTTTATACATGTCTATCCCTCAAACTTTTGTTCGAACTAGAAAGTAAGAGAGAGAGAAAGAAAGTTATTTATATTTCCATTGTGATTTCAATTTTCAAATCAGAGTGAAGTAAAAAAGGATGATGCTACTTTGGTTGTCGGTTACAGGAATTCTCGTTTGTTTTAAACAAGTCATAATTGATGAGAACTAATTTTCATTTGGAGTTTTGGGGAAAAATGAAGTTAACCAAAAGGTTAATGTACCAGGGAATTTTTTATAAAACTATTTTCAAGTGTATTAAACCCCTTTGAGTGAGAAAATTAATGAAATTAAATGTTATCACACCAAATCATCCGGTGAATATGAAATGACGTCAGCAAATAGCAAGTATTATTTCACACGTTAATCAACCGATTTTCGATGAGGTTGAATGAACTGAAAAACAAAACTTACACACGTGACTTTTTGCTTTATTCGGAGTAGCTTATTGAAAAGAAGCAACATTGAATTTATCATCCGAAATTGTTTAGCTTTGTTTATTAGCTATGAGTCATCAACATTTCAATGAATGGCGCTTTGCGTTGAGGTTGATTTTCCGCAACAAATGGACCAATCCTTAATTAGTTTGATTGAGCAGGTGTTCTGAATATGCCAGTCAAGCGTGTTTGTCGTCCTTCTAGTATAAGGAATGTGAATTTCTATCGATTTTGATGCATTGAGTTGTTAGTGTGTGTGCGTGCCTGCGTGTGAGTGTGCATGTCTCCACATGCGCGTGTGGAGACGAGATTATGCCCAGCTGTAATATGCGTATATTTCTCTGGCACATACCGAGCGGGTAATGTTCCAATAAAACAAATGCAGATTTGGTGTATCGATACCAAGTAATCATCGGAAATCGATATGCAGTCAAAATAAAGGCGCATGAGTCAGAAATATGTTTCCAAAATAATCATAAATACATTGAAATAAAAATGGATAAAAAAAAATGAGAACAAAGGGAGACTAATCTAATTCTCTTCCCTATAAGAGAAAAACTAAATAAAAACACTCCCAATGATAATAACTAACACCATAATTGTTATAGTTTTATCTATATTGATAAAATTGTAAGAGTATGCATCCTGTATTTGTCTTTCTAGCAGCTACGTAATTTGCACATTGTTATTTCATTGGTTTTAATATTTAATATTAAAACTAAAAATGCAATAGTATAAAAAAATTGTTTAAAAAATGTATGTGCCTAATTGCAAAATGAAACACAATAGAATGAAGTTCAGTTTAAGTCAGTCATTTTAATTCTTTTTTGGTTATTTTAAGGAAATAAATTACTTCGTAAATCATATGAAATTTGAAAGGAATTTACCAACATGTTTTTCTTTAATACTTTGCTTTTTTAGAATTCAACCATTTTCCACAGAGAGATTAAAGCAATATTAACTTAAAATTGAATTTAGCTCATTACAATTTTGTCCGTTAATAATGAAAACACCAAACGATGTAATAAATAATTAAATTTTACTTTCAACCTCTCTTTTTTTTCAAATATTTTGATTAAAAAAGAACAATGTGCGTATGAAAACAAACATAAAAGTAAAAGTATTTTTAAAAGACGCCGATACAGCTAGTAACCTACGCGTTTTACCAGCATTCCTCACTCAATCCTAGTCTAATAATACTTCGCCAATAATAGGAATCACAATAATGTGTCATTTTAGCGCACGACACTAGTTATTTCTATTGTCTATTTCAGACCGTTTTTCCGTCATTTTTTTTTCATCCAACGGTTTATTCTCAGCATTCAAAATATTCTCTATTTTTGTATCTTGCATATTTATAAACCGCTTTTTAAACGTTACGTATTTTAATTCCTATTCTCACTACCGGTTCTATATGATTTAACATTCAGAGGAGATACAAAATATTATCATTTATATGGGAAAACAATTACATTATCATTAATAAATTATTTTAACGGTTGTTGACAATGTAATTATTACGTACTATGTTTCATACATTCTTTATATATATATATATATATATATATATATATATATTAATTCGCCATTTTTAATATTTCTTTCCTATTATTGTTATAAAAGCTTAACTCCGTATTGTTTGTTTCATTATGTGGTTTAGGATTGTCGGCATTTATTGGAAGATTAACCAGCTACAGTCGATTAGACAGAAGGAACGTGTTAGAATATTTATTTTTATTTGTTGGTAGTTTATGATTTTAGTATATCAACTCGCCACTTTTTGCTCGGGAAAATAAAACCTATGAAAACAACTTGTGTGGCAGATGTTTAAATCGCATTTTGGATAATGTATTATCATATTGAGATGTCTTGTAATTATTGTTTTCTTCTAATTAATAATATCAGATGTATCGATTATTTTTTAGATGAACATAATATAGCAGCCAACAGGAATAATGCTGGTGGCCAAAGACGTTTTTTATGTAAATTAATAATTTAAAAACTAACACATTTCGGGTGTAAACATTATTACGTACTTCTGTGTCAAGTGGAAATTAGTATAAATTCTATAAAATTAAAAAAAGTAAATAAATTCAGTATTGTCACCATTGCTCTAAGATACTCCCCATACACAATAATTTTAAGATACTCCCCATACACAATTGTAAACTGAAAGCTAAGATTTTAATTTCCAAGTCCAAAATCAAGAAAATATGTTAAAATAGTAATTAGAAAATGATATTCGGAATGCGAATTCGTCTTTCGTTTTATTTATTTGATTGCGTGTCATTTACTTATGTTTGAATCTAATTTGAAATCTAAATAATGATAATGATTTACGTTTAACTTTTTAAGACACAATGTTAATAATATCCTCTGCATAAATATAT
The DNA here is from genome assembly GCF_053919585.1 of Euprymna scolopes. Classification (NCBI taxonomy): domain Eukaryota; kingdom Metazoa; phylum Mollusca; class Cephalopoda; order Sepiida; family Sepiolidae; genus Euprymna; species Euprymna scolopes. The sequence continues at coordinate 26,405,211 of NC_136518.1, forward strand.
AACATCGATTGTCAAGTTCGGGGCTGGAAGTTCAAATGATGTAAACGCAGCTCGCTAATATTCTCTATGTAAGCACTGACAATATTACGTGTTTTCGTTCATCCATCAAAATAATCCGTAATCATGTTTGTTTCCACCTGAGAATTGGACATATCTTACAACTTATAATAAAGGTTTAGGAAGCTAAACTTATGAAATTACAGTTTAAAAATAAGATTTTGATGTGCATACAAAATATATACTTCCAAGGATATGACTATGAAAGCACGTTTAAAATATACGAATAATAAAAACTTAAATGAAAACGAATATAGGAACCGAGACAAATAAATAAAAATATCGGTTCAAAATACAGGGTGACCCCCAAAAAACAGAGGACATTTGAGCATTTTACAGTCACCGGAGAAAAAAGGCCAAAGACCCTAGTATTTTGATATGATTTTTTGAATATAATAAACTAGTTATGACCAAAGTTTCATTTCATTCGGACAAAACACTAAGAAACGGGATCTAATTATAGTTGGTGCCCGTTTGTTTTAGTCACCCTATACCATGATGTCCAAAATTGAAGTGCCTGATTGTATATTTCTTCAGAAATGTATATTAGCTGATGCTTATGAACTTTGAGAACTGTACCAAGCTCCTCCGCAAATTTTGGGTCTAAAAAGTTGAAATTTTCGATATAAATTACTTGGATCTAACTTTATGATTTGATTTGCACCCAAAACAAAGAACGTCAGGGGTCATAATTGGGGTGAAAGTCAATTTTTTGTTTAAGTATTTGTAATTTTACATAAAATGTATTCAGACCTAGGGCAAGATTTTGAATTGTTTTTTTTTTGTTGTTTTTTTTTCTGAAAATTTGGCTGTCAAGGGATCAAAGTTCAAAAGATTTTATCTTTTCGATATCTAGAAAACTATTAAGCCATTTTTGGGTCTAAACATTTGAAATTTTACATAAAGGGTATTCAGACATGCAGCAAGCTTTTATATAGAAAGGCATTACCGTACATATTCACATTTTTAATATATACATATGCACAAAAATTTATGAAGAGTACATAGGGCCCGAGCGAAGCCAGGCGGAACTGCTAGTGTATGGAGAGTTTTGTAGCGTCTGCAAAGTCTTTAAACTTGACTTTCAAAAACTGATTAAACAGCTTGCTGCATGTCTGAATACCCTTTATGTAAAATTTCAAATGTTTAGACCCAAAATTGGCTGAATAATTTGCTAGAGACAGCAAAGTTAAAATCTTTTGAACTTGGACCCTTTGCCAGCCAAATTTTCGTCCAAAAACGATTGAAAAGCTTGCCCTATGTCTGAAGACATTTTATGTAAAATTTCAAATTGTTAGAGCAAAAATTGGCTGAGTTATTTGATAGAGATCGCAGAGGTTAATTTTTTTTTAATTTGACCCCAATTTTGACTCCTTTAATATTTCATTTTTGGGACTCAAATCAAATTAAAACGTTTGATTCATGTCCAAGTGATTTAGATCTAAAATCTGAAGGATTTGTAGAAGAGTTTGGTAAAGTGTTCAAAGGTCAAATCGTTGAACTTTGACCCCTTGACCACCAAATTTATGACCGAAATTGATTAAAAAGATTTTCCCAAATCTCAATACCCTTTATGTAAAATCTCGAGTCTATAGGCTGAAAATTAACAGAGTAATTTGTTAGGGAAGTTTACGCACACAGACAGCCACACACACAGACAATTTTACTTATATATCTATAATATAAAGCTGAACGTCTGTGTGTGTGTCTGGTCACGAATAGGTTCCTATATGGTTGACTATTAAAGAAAACTGATAACATGTAATGATAGAAGATGTATCGAGACACAGGAATGGGTGTGTTTGATCTGGCATAATGTTGATTCATTGACATTGTGGGGTCTGCATACGCGCCTTGTCTACAAAGTATGGAAATAAAAAATAAAAAAAATAAACAAAAACGTTTACAAGTGTTTTTGATATAGATGTACATAATTATAGTTTGATAAGTATGTTTTAACTTAAATAGGGAGTGTTTAATAAAAGTATGTTTTAACTTAAATAGAGATGGTATAATAAAATTGTGGGGTCTGCATTCGCGCCTGGCCTCCATAGAATGGAAATAGGCACAAACTTTAATAAAGACTTTTCATATCTATTTGTGTAGGTATACTTTGATAATTATGTTTCAGTTTGAAGAAATATGGTATAATAAAATTATGGGGTGTTCGTTCGCGCATGACCTCCATAGAATGGAAATATGTCACAAAGTTTAACAAGGTTTTTTAGTATAAATCCACAGAATATTGTGATAAGTGTTTGAGTGTGAACAGGTATGGTATAATAAGTTATCTTATTTTATTTTTACTTTCATCATATTTTGCTTTGGTTTTAAGACCCCCAAATTCGAAGCTATCTCTTACAAGCCTTCCTTTTCATAACCTATCATACTTTCATAAATCAGAGTCCATTTTCTGTAGGCTGTTTTTGAACCCAATCAACTACGGATACTTTTGCTAGTATATATATATATATATATATATATATATATATATATATATATATATATATATATATATATATATATATATATATATATTATGTGTGTGTTTGAGAAAAACTTACAATATTGCTGCTCATCTTATATTGTAGCGTCTGTCAAAATCAGCTGGGTGAAAAGTAAATGTCCATTTGTAAATAGCAACCGGAAGCGCATAATATTTGAGAAAGAAATCGGAAATAGCCGACGGTTGAACCGAGAACGAGGCATTTCTGAGAGGGCACATTAGATAGGGTGAGTTTCTGATTGCAACGCCATTTTATTGTTGATAAAGAAAAGGGTAGTAAAAGAATAATCATACTGTGGAGCGAAAGAAAAATAGAAGATTGAAGTCAAACAATAATGTAGACAACGTGTTGAAGAATAACAAAAATGCAGAAAAAAAAACTAACAAACAAAAACAAGAAATATATGAGGAAACAAAATAAACTACTTTTCGTATTTTTGTTTCTCTCTCTGTTAATCCAAAGATGCAATTCATAATAACGATCTATACTAAGATCGAAGCGTTTTCCTCGAATATAAGTAAGCCCATGATGAACACAATTCTGCTATTTTCTATTGGAGGTTAGTAATAAAATGGTAAATGCCCACTCGACACATATACGCACATGCATGAAACCGCCATGTTGCTATGGCAACACGCACACACTCACACAAGAAATAGTATTTTTAATTTTGAACTTCTCTTGTATTTAATATTTTGTTACATTTTATTATTCTTTATAAACTGATTTTTTTAATTAAACAATTACCGTAAAATTTCAAGCAATAACAAAGTATTCACATGTCTGTTACCTATTTAGAAAAACAAAAAATGTTTGGTAAAATCTTATATTAAGGCCCGTCTAGCGTTCGTATATGACAAAATATATATTTTTTGTAGATTTCGGTGTGCTAAAACCGAATCTGAAAACCGTTTCTGTTGCCAAAAAATAGGTTTCATAATATGAAGAAATTACTTTTTCGAAAAGTGAGTGATCACTTTTTCATGTAAATTTAATTTAAAATGAGTACCCACTTTCTGGTCACCTGACAGAGGAGGCATTTTAGTGTTTATTGGCTAAAAGATTTTTTCGATTTATTTTTCTGTTTTCATCCTCCAATATAGACACGGGGAAATTAAAAAATAAAGAAAAATCGGTATTATTTTACTTTAAGGCTCGTCTGCCATTTGTATAGAAAAAAATAGCTTTTGTAGTTTAAACTAGGCCATGTGCGCGCTTCGCGTACAAAATGGTAACCCGTGATAACATATAGAATTACATGGTTTAATATTTGGAAAGCTACTTGTTTTTCGTCTAATTTTAATTTTTCGCCAATAAAAAAGCTTTTTAATTTTTTTCATAATATTATTTTGTATTCCTGCACGTCACCAATTGAAAACGAATAAAGAAAACTTCTAAGTTTTTTTAAATTTATCGTATTATTTTTTTTACATTTCCATATATATATATATATATATATATATATATATATGCATATATATAGAGAGAGAGAAAAAGAGAGAGAGAGAGAAATAAAACTGTATTATGTGTTCATCAACGTTTCGTCTTTATTTCGAGACTTCCTTTGGATGAATGGGGTTAAGAAACAAAAATACCAGTAGAAAATATTTGAAAATGTTTCACGTGCAAAGTGTGACGCTGTTCTATTTAAGAAAAACAGAAAAAGAAGTTGGAAATTCCAAAAGGAGAAGGGGGCTTGAGCTGTTAAAGAGAGGGAAATTTTAGTGACGTCATATAGTCGTTAATGTAATTTTAACAGATATGAACGCAGTTTCCAATGGGGGTATATACTCTATTCCTTGCCAAAATTGCCATCATAAATACGTTGGTGAAACTTAGCGTAAATTAGAAAAAAGGCTCAGTGAACATAAAAGAGCTATAAAAAATAGCAATTCTCTAATTGCATTATTCTCTCATTTATTGCAGCATAATCACACCTTTGACTTTAAACAAGCAAAAGTAGTTAAATTTATTTCAAACTAGCGGGGGTACCCGGCGTTGCCCGAGTGTTTGTTTCCGGGACAGGGGGGGGAGTTTTAAAAAATGTTATGGTAGGTAAGTAGGAAGGATCAAACCCGGAGTCATGAGTAAAAGTAGGAAAATAAAGTGAAAAAAAAAAAAACATCTGCAACGTTAACAGTTCGGCCACCAAGAAAAGTCCATTCCAGTTGTTTAGGAAAAAAAAACAAAAAAAACGACTACGGTAGGTCGGCGCGAACGTTAAAAATAATGTGAATTGTCCAGCACGCTAACCACTACGCCACAGAGCACTGCAGCTTAGGTTAGTGATTTTAAATAACTTCACATGAAAGAACTACGAAGCCAAACCGGTGTTCTCTTCTCAACTGTTCCTTGTGAACGATCCCCAAACAGTATTAAGTGGTGGCAGAGGGATGAGGAATTTATTAGAGAGAAAATATTTTACCACTTCCATTGATCTTAACCGATTTTGGCCGTGACTTCTCAGCAGAAAAAGTATAGAAATCTAAGATTATCGAGGAATTTGAGAAATAATAAGCCTATAACACACCTCAGATATTGTTCTGCCGTTTGTGCATATTATATTTGCATGAAATATCTTGATTTTTAATCCTATTAATGTCAAAATCAGACGGGAAAAAATGAGTTCATTTTATTTATATAGAGAGAGATAAACCGCGCCGGAGACTTCTTGAATCTGCGCTTATCGCAAATTCAAGCACAATTAAACAACGTGAAGGTTTCTATAACATAGCGCTATTAATAAGTAAACTTTTATTAAAAGAACATAATTTAACTGTAGGCACAGGTTAACCCTCTCAAACCATTCAAACACCCCCTATAATAATTAATACATATAATCTCAATCAATAAGTTACATAACACTCATTTCATTTGTTACAAACCTATATTTGAATTTCAACAGATATATTTCTCTCCAGTAAGAATATTAACTGCGTTCATATTTGTTAAAATTACATTAACGACTATATGACGTCACTAAAATTTCCCTCTCTTTAACAGCGCAAGCTCCCCCTCCTTTTTTAATTTCCAACGTCTTTTCGGTTTTTTTTAAATAGAACAGCGTCACACTTTGCACGTGAAATATTTTCAAATATTTTGTACTTGTATTTTTTGTTTCTTAATCCCATTCATCCAGTGGAAGTCTCGAAATAAAGACAAAACATTGATGAACACATAATACGGTTTGTTCTTTTTATTTCTCTATTTTGTCGGAATACTATTTCTATATTTCTCATCATATATATATATATATATATATATATATATATATATATATATATATATATATATATTATATTATATATATATGTGTATAAATATATATATAAATATATATATAAATATATATCTATATATATATGAATTCGTATTCCTGTCTGCTTGTTTGTTTGTTTGTTCACAATTTGATTAATATATACAAAAGGTTCTATAGTTTAGTATTTCATTTATTTCTATATATAGTATGATTCTTTAAAAATTATACGATTAAGAGGTCACCTCATTTGTTTATTATATAAGGGAAATTAATTTTTTTTATGAAACGTGTAGAGTTATTTCCCTTGATTAGGTTTATATATATATATATATATATATATATATATATATATATATATATATATATGTTTCGCAGTTCAAAAGATTTAATAAAAACTCTTCCTAAATAAATTAATTTGATAATCGCAAAACTTTTCTAGCGTGGAACAATAATTTCGTGTAGACAGAAAGATGTGTTCCGTTATTTTTAAATACTCGATACTCTTGAATAATTTGGCCCAGATTCTCGGGAATTTTCGTCAAGCATGGATTGGGCAAGACCGGCAATCATCGGTTTAAGCCGAGCGTTGTAACAGACGCTTTAAAAACAAAAAATCGGAAAAAAATACAAATGTATATAATTAAAATAGTAAAAACCTAGCTTTAAAAGACTGAAAATATTTTTATTTATTTTATATATTTTGTTTTTTTTTTGTTTTTTGCAACATATTTACCTACAAAACGTTTGTTCCCCCCCCCCGTTTTACTTTTTTACCGTCAATTCTTAGGTGTAAGTGTAATTTCTTTTTTAAGACTTTTTGTTCAGTCAAGTTTGGGGGGAGAGGGGGGAGAAAATACTTAAAAATATGTTTACGAAAACGTAAATTGTTAGAGAAAAGTACATGAAAAATTTAGGGTTTTTGTTTTCAAGAAAACTAAATATTTTATATTGTTTTTATTTTTTTATTTTTTTCGGCTGTTCATTGCCGGTGAAAGAACATTCTCGAGATAAAGATATTTCCCTGGGAATTTTTTACTTCGGTCGACTGTTGAATGGCCATCGATGGCAAAGAGGGAGGAGATAGGGTAAAGGAAATATGTAAGTGTGCTCCGATATAATACCGCATCCCTTCGCACATTTTTTTCGGACGCCCATAAGTAAATGGGTTTTACTATTGTTAAATCTCACCTGGTGGAGAGGGTATAACGCACTTCTTTTTTTTGGGGGGGGTTACATTTACATGTTTTTATCTGTTCTTTTATTTTTGAAATTGTTGTGCGGGGGGTATTGACGTTACCCACGATGAAAATGATTAATATCCTTAGTATAGTAGGTGTGTTCAAAACGGAACTTTATGTCGACCCGGGCAACGCCGGGTACCTATGCTAGTATATATAAAACTAGCAGGACCTTGGTTACTAGCGATTAATGTTGATAATCTGCAGGTGTTGTGTGATTATATAGAAATATAGACAGTATATTGCAAGTCGCCCAGTTCTTTTCTTCTCAGTATACTGCAAACATTATTTTCTAAAATTGTGTGTAAATAATAAATTCTAAATAAGAAAGTACTCTACAGAAAGTAAAAGTGGTAAGAAAACAAATATATAGAAAATAAGTGTTTTAATAGTCATATAATGTACGTTGAAACCTACCTGCATGATGTTATCTTGTTTTAACTTATATTAAACCAATGGGTCAACGTCCAACCCGCAAAGGGGGTTTAATCCGAAAGCTTTTCTTAACATGGGAAGGTTGAAAATAAGAAAATGCCTTTCGGAATAAATTCCTCTAACCTCCCCATGGTAAGAACGACTTTCGGAATAAACACCTTTTGGAAGTTGGATAACCAGTGCAAATTGGCCAACCAATGCTGTGTTTACATGTTATAGTGTTCCGTCCAAGCAAGAGTAAGGTTTGTTTTATTCCATTGTATATCAGTTACGTGTGCTGAAGAAACGATTAGCAATGTGTGTAAAATGGCACTATTCTGAAAGCTTTGTTAGAGCTCACCGCATCAAAATTTTTAGGTTTCCAATATGTAGTTTTAATAATAGGTAGCGATCATCAAACCAAATTTCTTGAGGGATCGAAAATACTTTGATATGTATAACAAACTTTAGAGAAGGTATAGAGAAAAAGTAACAATTCATGAAAAATGTTTCTAATCTACAAAAAGCAAAAGAGAACGAGCAATGCAAAAGAAGATTGAATGAAAAATATAGAAACACAAAGGAAATTAGAAAGGAGGGGAAATCTAAAAACAAAAGAAGGAAATAAAAATAAAAAAGGAAAGAAAACGAATTCAGACAGAAGATAGAAAGACAATTGAAATTAGAAAGAAAAAAGGAAAATAAAAGGAAATGAAATCTCGAAAAGTGAAAGAGAAAGAAAAACATCAAATGGGAAAGCAGTACAGAAGATGGAATGATAAACCTGGCGGAGAACAAAAATAAAGAAAAAAAGGCAAAAGAGTGGGGGAAAGAAGAAGATGATGAGGATATATGGGGATAAAAAAGGTAAAATGGGAACATAAATAAAAGAAATAAGAGAAGATGAAAATAAGATATTGAAAAGCCAAAATGGAAATAAACAATTGAAAAAGTGAAATGAAATTTTACACGAAATACAAAGAAATCGTGAAAACAGAAGATTAAAGAAAAACACAGAAGACCGAAAAAAAATCGAAAAAGTTAACAAAGAAGTGAAAAGGTCAACGGAAACCGAAAAGGAGAAAAAGCAGATAATTATGTGGAAGTCGATGGAATGTTTAAACGGCAACAATTCTTGACTTGAAAATGGCGGGAGAAGGTGAAATGGCAAGAAAATTATGAAAATATGAAAATTGCTCTGAAATGATTTTCGGAGGAGCGAAAAATATTTCGGGGTAGGGTTGCTTCATTTTTACTCTTTCTCTTTTATTTTACATTAGATGAGAAGGTTGCGAAATGAAAACTATGACAATCTTGAAAACGGTGACAATAAAAGTTCTGATTATAGTGAACCCGTGGGAAAAATATAAGGATGTCAGTTTTGAAAAGGGCTACGATAAAAACGTAATCATTATTTGGTAAAAATAAGAAGTTATTGAGTTATGATTTTAGAAAAGATTTCCATGTAAAAAAAACATGTTATATATGAAACAATGGGTAATTAGTAAATATTGCTAGCAATAATGTGAATGTTTGAATATTCGGATGTAGCAATAATTACACAATAGCGATTTGTGGAAATTCAAAAGTTGCTCATTTCATCAATTTATATAGTTTAATGATGTAAATTTCCGGTTGTGTAATGAAACGTACGTAAAGTTCATATTAAGAAAAAATGCAAATAATTATCATCTTTAAATATTACAGTAATTGAAATAAATAAAACGTATATGTATCTTCTTTATGTATTAATAACAAGTTGTAAAACTTAAAAAAAAACTTAAAACAATAAACATGTTCTATTTTACTGTAAATATTTCCCATATTTTTAAACAAATGAAATGAAAATTTACTCTTTTAGTTCTAAACTCATTTAAACTAAATACTCTCTTTAAATAGCAAAAATAACTTCCAACTGTGTTCTAAAATGAATCAAACAAATTCGATTTTAAATGTTTATTTTATTGAAATTGTAATATTTGCATTAAAATAGGAAGACTTCTTTCAGCATTATAACTATTTTAATGCAAGTGTTACAGTACTTTCTTTTTTTTCAGTAGTTATATCACCGGGACGACAAACTAAGAACAATTTATCATCAAGTGATGAGATTAAGTGTTTTTTAAGTTATTGTAAAGATCGGATTTAATGGACGTCACTCCCAACAAGGTAGACATAAATTGAAATGTCAATTTCAGTTTGATGAATAACATCTTGTGGCATTTGTTAAAGAATACATCACAATACCAGGTGAAGAATTGGTGATAGTATTTCTTTTGATCACACGACTGTTCATCGTAATTTTCAACACTGTGAAATTCATATTTAAGCTTGAAAATAGCTTTTTCTATTTTCATGAAATTTTAATAATGTAGCTTAAAAGAATATCGATTTAAAATGTCTTCACGTATCATAAATTTTAGCAAATAAAAATGTGAATCTCACAAACACCCAACGCTGAATTTATTTATGTATATATGCAGTGTAATACCATAGATGGAACTAAGCAGAGTGCGCGGCATGCTTCAGTCGACTACCACTCTACTCACTACAAACGTCGTCACCCACATTGTTTTCTACGGGATATCTAAGTGAATTTTAGTTCAAATATCAACCGTGCACTTGCTCACTAAAATGGTTTTGCTTATACATGTTAGAGCACGGGCAGATATAAATAAAAAGATATTGACATACGTCACATATCAATGGTTTAACTGGATAACCATTATTCACAAATACATTTTGAATTTACTTGCTTTATTCCATCTAAAGATGGAATGAAAACATTATTAAGCTATTGGAAAATTTTCTGTAAAATTTATATTCGACGTGCTTCCAAAAAGTTCCGAGACGTTTTCGTATCGGCACTTTTATTGATAGTACACACTTTTATTGATAGTACACACTTTTATTGATATTACACACTATTATTAATAGTACACACTTTTCTTTATAGTACACACTTTTATTGATAGTACACACTTTTATTGATAGTACACACTTTTATTGATAGTACACACTTTTATTTATAGTACAAACTTTTATTGAGATTACACACTTTTATTGATAGTACACACTTTTATTGATAGTACACACTTTTATTTATAGTACACACTTTTATTGATAGTACACACTTTTATTGATAGAACAAACTTTTATTGATAGTACACACTTTTATTGATAGTACACACTATTATTTATAGTACAAACTTTTATTGATAGTACACACTTTTATTGATAGTACACACTTTTATTGATAGTACACACTTTTATTGATAGTACACACTTTTATTAATAGTACACACTTTTATTGAGAGTACACACTGTTATTGGTAGTACACACTTTAATTGATACTAGAGCCTTTTATTGATAGTACACACTTTTATTGATAGTACACACTTTTATTGATAGTACACATTTTTAATGATAGTACCCACTTTTATTAAGAGTACACACTTTTATTGATAGTACAAACTTTTATTGATAGTACACACTGTTATTGATAGTACACACTTTTAATGATAGTGCACACTTTTTTTAATTATACACACTTTTATTGATAGTACACACTTTTATGTATATTACAGCCTTTTATTGATAGTACACACTTTTATTGATAGTAAACACTTTTATTGATAGTACACACATTTATTGATAGTACACACTTTTGTTGATAGAACACACTTTTATTGATAGTACACACTTTCATTGGTAATACCGCCTTTTATTGATAGTACACATTGTTATTGATAGTACACACTTTTATTGATAGTACACATTGTTATTGATAGTACACACTTTTATTGATAGTACATACTTTTATTGATAGTACACACTTTTATTAATAGTACACACCTTTATTGATAGTAAAGACTTTTATTGATTGTTCACACTTTTATTGATAGTTCAGCCTTTTATTGATAGTACACACTTTTATTGATAGTACACACTTATATTGATAGTAAACACTTTTATTGATAGTACACACATTTATTGATAGTACACACTTTTATTGATAGTACACACTTTTATTGATAGTAAACACTTTTATTGATAGTACACACTTTTACTGATAGTATACACTTTTATTGAAAGTACAGCCTTTTTTGATGATAGTACACACTTATATGAATAGTACACACTTTTATTGATAGTACACACTTTCATTGATAGTACACACTTTCATTGATAGTACACACTTTTATTGATAGTAAACACTTTTATTGATAGTACACACTTTTATTGATAGTAAAGCCTTTTAGTGCTAGTACAGCCTTTTATTGATAGTACACACTTATATTGATAGTAAACACTTTTATTGATAGTAAACACTTATTGATAGTACACACTTTTATTGATAGTACACACTTATATTTATAGTAAACACTTTTATTGATAGTAAACACTTTTATTGATAGTAAACACACTTATATTGATAGTACACATTGTTATTGATAGTACAAACTTATATTGATAGTAAACACTTTTATTGATAGTACACACTTTTATTGATAGTACACACTTTAATTGATAGTACACACTTATATTGATAGTAAACACTTATATTGATAGTAAACACTTTTATTGATAGTACACACTTTTATTGATAGTAAACACTTTTATTGATAGTACACACTTTTATTAATAGTAAACACTTTTATTGATAGTACACACTTTTATTGATAGTACACACTTTTATTGAGAGTAAACACTTTTATTGATAGTATACACTTTTATTGATAGTACACACTTTTATTGATAGTACACACTGTTATTGATAGTAAACACTTTTATTGATAGTACACACTTTTATTGATAGTTCACACTTATATTGATAGTAAACACTTTTATTGATACTAAACACTTTTATTAATAGTACACACTGTTATTAATAGTACACACTTATATTAATAGTAAAGACTTTTATTGATAGTACACACTTTTATTGATTGTACACACTTTTATTTATAGTACAAACTTTTATTGATAGTACACACTTTTATTGATAGAACAGCCTTTTATTGATAGTACATACTTTTATTGAAAGTAAGGCTTTTATTGATAGTACACACTTTTATTTATGGTACACATTTTTATTGATAGAACAAACCTTTATTGATAGTATACACTTTTATTGATAGCACACATTTTTATTGATAGTACACACTTTTATTGATAGTACACACTTTTATTGATAGTACACACTGTTATTGATAGTACAGCCATTTATTAATAGTACACACTTTTATTGATAGTACACATTTTATTGATAGTACACACTTTTATTTATAGTACACATGTTTATTGAGAGTACACACTTTTATTGATAGTACACACTTTTATTGATAGTACACACTTTTATTGATAGTAAACACTTTTATTGATCGTACACACTTTTATTGATAGTACACACTTTTATTGATTGTACATACTTTTATTTATAGTAAACACATTTTATGGATAGTACACACTTTTATAGATAGTACACACATATATTAATAGTAAACACTGTTATTGGTAATACACATTTTATTGATAGTACACACTTTTATTGATAGTACACACTTTTATTTAAAGTACACACTTTTATTGATAGTACACACTTTTATAGATTGTTGATAGTACACACGTTTATAGATAGTACACACTTTTATTGATAGTACACACTTTTATTGATAGTACTCACTTTTATTGATAGTACACACTTTTATAGATAGGACACACTTTTATTAATAGTACACACTTTTATTGATAGTACAGCCTTTTATTGATAGTACACACTTTTATTGATAGTACACACTTTTATTGATAGTACACACTTTCAATAATAGTAGACACTTTTATTGATAGTACACACTGCTATTGATAGTACTCACTGTTATTGATAGTATACACTTTTATAGATCGTACAAACTTTTATTAATAGTTCACACCTTTATTGATAGTACAAACTTTTATTGAGAGTACACACTTTTATTTATAGTACATACTTTTATTGAGAGTACACACTGTTCTTGAGTGTACAGCCGTTTATTGATAGTGCACACTTTTATTGATAGTACAGCCTTTTATTGATAGTACACACATTTATTGATAGTACACACTTTTATTAATAGTACACGCTTTTATAGATAGTACACATATTTTTTTATAGTACACACTTTTATAGATAGTACACACTTTTATTGATAGTACACACTTTTATTCACAGTATACACTTTTATTGATAGTACAGCCTTTTTTGTTGATAGTACACACTTATATTAATAGTACACACTTTTATTGATAGTACACACTTTTATTTATAGTACACACTTTTATTGATAGTACACACTTATATTGATAATACACACTTTTATTGATATTACAGCCTTTTAATGATAGTACAGCCTTTTATTGACAGTAAACACTTTTATTAATAGTACACACTTTTATTGATTGTAGAGCCTTTTATTGATAGTACACACGTATATTGATAGTACACACTTTTATTGATAGTACAGCCTTTTATTGATAGTACAGCCTTTTATTGATAGTACAGCCTTTTATTGATAGTACAGCCTTTTATTGATAGTACACACTTTTATTAATAGTACACACTTTTATTGATAGTACACACTGTTATTGATAGTACACACTTTTATTAATAGTACACATTGTTATTGATAGTACACACTGTTATTGATAGTACACACTTTTATAGATAGTACACACTTTTATTAATAGTACACACTTATATTGATAGTAAACACTTTTATTGATAGTAAACACTTTTATTGATAGAACACACTGTTATTAATAGTACACACTTATATTTATAGTAAAGACTTTTATTGATAGCACACACTTTTATTGATAGTACACACTTTTATTTATAGTACACACTTTTATTGATAGTACACACTTTTATTGAAAGTAAGGCTTTTATTGATAGTACACACTGATATTAATAGTACAGCCTTTTATTGATAGTACACACTTTTATTTATGGTACACATTTTTATTGATAGTACAAACCTTTATTGATAGTATACACTTTTATTGATAGCACACATTTTTATTGATAGTACACACTTTTATTGATAGTACACACTTTTATTGATAGTACACACTGTTATTGATAGTACAGCTTTTTATTGATAGTACACACTTTTATTGATAGTACACATTCTGTTGATAGTACACACTTTTATTTATAGTACACATTTTTATTGAGAGAACACACTTTTATTGATAGTACACACTTTTATTGATAGTACACACTTTTATTGAGAGTAAACACTTTTATTGATCGTACACACCTTTATTGATAGTACACACTTTTATTGATTGTACATACTTTTATTTATAGTAAACACATTTTATTGATAGTACACACTTTTAAAGATAGTACGCACTTATATTAATAGTAAACACTGTTATTGGTAATACATATTTTATTGATAGTACACACTTTTATTGATAGTACACACTTTTATTGAAAGTACACACTTTTATTGATAGTACACACGTTTATAGATAGTACACACTTTTATTGATAGTACACACTTTTATTGATAGTACTCACTTTTATTGATAGTACACACTTTTATAGATAGTACACACTTTTTTGATATTACTCACTTTTATTGATAGTACACACTTTTATAGATCGTACACACTTTTATTAATAGTACACACTTTTATTGATAGTACAGCCTTTTATTGATAGTACACACTTTTATTGATAGTACACACTTTTATTGATAGTACACACTTTCAATAATAGTACACACTTTTATTGATAGTACACACTGTTATTGATAGTACTCACTTTTATTGATAGTACACACTTTTATAGATCGTACACACTTTTATTAATAGTTCACACTTTTATTGATAGTACACACTTTTATTGAGAGTACACACTTTTAATTATAGTACATACTTTTATTGATAGTACACACTTTTCTTGAGTGTACAGCCGTTTATTGATAGTGCACACTTTTATTGATAGTACAGTCTTTCATTGATAGTACACACATTTATTGATAGTACACACTTTTATTAATAGTACACACTTTTATAGATAGAACACATTTTTATTGATAGTACACACTTTTATAGATAGTACACACTTTTATTTATAGTACACACTTTTATTGATAGTACACACTTATATTGATAATACACACTTTTATTGATAGTACAGACTTTTATTGATAGTACAGCCTTTTATTGATAGTACACACTTATATTGATAGTACACACTTTTATTGATAGTACAGCCTTTTATTGATAGTACAGCCTTTTATTGATAGTAAACATTTTTATTAATAGTACACACTTTTATTGATAGTACAGCCTTTTATTGATAGTACACACGTATATTGATAGTACACACTTTTATTGATAGTACAGCCTTTTATTGATAGTACAGCCTTTTATTGATAGTACACACTTTTATTGATTGTACACACTTTTATTGATAGTACACACTGTTATTGATAGTACACACTTTTATTTATAGTACACACTTTTATTGATAGTACACACTGTTATTGATAGTACACACTTTTATAGATAGTACACACTTTTATTAATAGTACAGACTTTTATTGATAGTAAACACTTTTATTGATAGTAAACACTTTTATTGATAGTACACACTTTTATTGATAGTACACACTTATATTGATAGTAAACACTTTTATTGATAGTACACACTTTTATTGAGAGTACACACTTTTTATTATAGTACATACTTTTATTGATAGTACACATTTTTCTTGAGTGTACAGCCTTTTATTGATAGTACACACATTTATTGATAGTACACACTTTTATTAATAATACACACTTTTATAGATAGTACACATTTTTATTGATAGTACACACTTTTATAGATAGTACACACTTTTATTGATAGTACACACTTTTATTGATAGTATACACTTTTATTGATAGTACAGCCTTTTTTGTTGATAGTACACACTTATATGAATAGTACACACTTTTATTGATAGTACACACTTTTATTTATAGTACACACTTTTATTGATAGTACACACTTATATTGATAATACACACTTTTATTGATAGTACACACATGTGTTGATAGTACAGCCTTTTATTGATAGTACACACTTATATTGATAGTACACACTTTTATTGATAGTACAGCCTTTTATTGATAGTACAGCCTTTTATTGATAGTACACACGTATATTGATAGTACACACTTTTATTGATAGTAAAGCCTTTTATTGATTGTACAGCCTTTTATTGATAGTACACACTTTTATTGATAGTACACACTGTTATTGATAGTACACACTTTTATTAATAGTACACACTTTTATTGATAGTACACACTGTTATTGATAGTACACACTTTTCTAGATAGTACACACTTTTATTAATAGTACAGACTTTGATTGATAGTACACACTTTTATTAATAGTACACACTTTTATTGATAGTACACACTGTTATTGATAGTACACACTTTTATTCATAGTACACACTTTTATTGATAGTACACGCTGTTATTGATAGTACACACTTTTATAGATAGTACACACTTTTATTAATAGTACAGACTTTTATTGATAGTACACACTTTTATTGATAATACACACATGAAACTCTAGTCCTCTTTGAAACAATCTCCTCTGGCTGCAATACACTTGTTGTGCCATAGGTTATGAAAATATGCATAAGCTTGACGAATTTCCCACGAGAATGAAATTCGGAATATGCTGTATAGCTTAACTGCCACATATAATTTATAACATAGTACATATATATATATATATATGTTCGTGTGTGTGTGTGTTTGTGTGTGTGTGTGTGTGTGTGTGAAATATAAACAATATATTATGATGTCAGACAATTAGATTACGCAACCTAACTATTTTGGGGGAACATTAAGGCTTATATTTCAAATAACCATATTAGGTAAAAATATGTTAAAATATTTCTTAAGTAAATAAACCATCACTTAAACGCTTATTAATTATGTAAGTAAAACTAAAAGAAAAACTCCGAAAGTGTTTATCCAACATAAGGTTCAACTGTTCCTTCGAAGAATTAAAAAATAATTATACATTACAAAACGAAACACAAATATGTAACTAGAAATTGTCCAGTGGACTACGGGACGGCTAGCATATGCCGATACACGAAATATACGGAGATATTTTATTATAAACGTCATTAAGCATTTCAGCTGAACGTAGTTATATATGTATGTGCAAAAGAAAATTATGAAAATAGCAGAGAAATGTTAAATCAAATGTGTTTAACAAAAGCACACGCTTGAAATCGCATCCGAACTTTTTAACGAATAATCATTTCCTCCACTTTTCCAATGACTATAAAAGACAACAGCCATATTCTTCTAAATGGACAGTCAAAATCAATCATTTCTTCATTCTTTTTTATAGCCGATTAAGCATTCATCACTTTACTGTTGTGCTAAATTTTCGGTATTGTTAAGAGAAAGAAAACCTAAACACAATGGAAAAAGAATATAAAGAAAAGAACCCTGAAAATAACCTATAATTAGAACATACCCATCAAATGCAGTTAGTAGAAAATAATTATCAATATATTCATCGATTTCGATCGATTGAATATCAACAATATGAAACCGGGTAAAGCACATGCCATAAACATTGTGCAACACTAAATTTTATATGCAAATTTAATAGGAAAACAACTATTTCTTTTATGAGATTACCTAAATAATAGAAAACATGTATAAATTGACTGGGAAATATTTCTGAAGAAAACGTGGTGATATTTCGGTTGTTTTTTGCTTGTCTTTTTCGTATGGTTAGAAATAATTGTTGGTAAATAAATATTCGTTTGAACAAAATATCAAAGAATTTTCTCTGAATAACTAGGATTTAAAATATGTATACACACACATGGATTCAACTACTCTGATGCTGCGTGGATGACGAAACACCTGTCAGTGGATAATTACATTTTAAAAACCATATATATAGATATATAAATATACAGGGTGACCCCCCAAAAAAAAACATAGAAAGTGTATCTAGAACATATGCTGTAGAACGGAGAAAAAAGGCCAAAGACCCTAGTGTCTTGATGTTATATTTATAATATAATAAACTAGTTAAGACAAAAGTTTCATTTAATTTGGACAAAACTAAGAAACGGGGCCTAATTAGAGTTGGGGCCCGTTTTTTGGAGTCACCCTGTATTACCATTGAGAGATAAATATATATATATATATATATATATATATACATGTGTGTTTATATATATATATATATATATATATATATATATATATACATATATATATATATATATATATATATATATATATATATATATATATATATATATATATATATATATATATATAAAGAAAGGGAGTGTGAGAGTCGCTGGGGATATTCTTGAAAGAAGTAGTTTCTTTACTTAAATGTCAGTGTAACACGTCTCCTCTAGTGGCCGGCTTCACAAGCGGGGGGGGAAGAACATGTCACTGTCAAACGCTAAGGAGGTTATTAAGAAAGTTTCCGAATTATTAACGAGTAAAGGCCAAAAATATAAAGGCCAGCGTGAAGCCGTAGAAATTCGTTTCATATTTGCTTTTAAATACTTTACAATCGACATTAACATTCCCAAGTTATTTACTTTGATCAATTAACACCGTGAAAACATTATCATCGGTTATCTGCCCTTATTTCTAGTATGAACAAAAGTAATAGCTGTTAAGCAGTCGGCACTCGGAAATCACCATCATTATCAACAAGATGACAATAATAAAAGAAATAAACAATAAAATAATTAAAATAACAAAATCATTTAAAAAATTGTAAGACGATAACTTTTGAATAACATTAAAAAAAATGTTGATAAGGAACATGAACGATAAGCTGTTGAAGAAATAGTGGCTAAGAGATTAACGACGGCGATTGAAACTCTGTCAAGTTCAAATCCAGTCGTTCCACAGAAGCAACACTTGAGCTTGTCTCTAACGCCCATAAGAATTAAATAAATTTTAAAAAAAACTAGATATATGATCATGTTCAAAAGTTAATAATAATTTGCTAAGTTTATAACAATTGTCTATGACAGCACTTCGAAGATCATTTTTATTAGAGATCATGTTGATTATCTCTCTTCTGATTTTAACTATATGATACAGCGGTGAAATAACTTTAGATTAAGCTCTGCTGTCGCGGTTTGCCATGCACAGTTGATATCAAATTCGCAATCTAGTATTGGCGATCTTATTAAATAAAGAGAAGTCGATAGTCTTTTTCCAACTTAAGATTATTTCAAAGGGAAGTATCTGCTTTCTTGTAAAACTTTCAATCACAGAAAAATGTATTAATATTATTTCAAAGGGAAGTATCTGCTTTTTTGTAAAACTTTCAATCACAGAAAAATGTACCCCTTTCCTGAGTGAACCGAATATTAAACTGAATTTCTCTAACGAAAATTTTCCATTTTTATAACAGGTTGGTATAAAATTGCTTACTTGATCGAATACATCTTTTAAATCTAAACTAAATAAACAGGCGTAATAAACTATCCTCATATATTTCATGAACATTTATCATCGAGTGATACTTAGCCTTCGTGAGTCGTAATCAGCAATGAATAAAAGATGATTATTTCACTAAGTTTAGTCGATTGTGTTGACTTGACCATCTCCTGACCAGCCGTAATTATTACTTTGTATACTGGTGATACTTAGACATAAAACACTTGTGTCCCTATGCTGGTGGCAAAAATAATGTTGTTTTAATATATATATATATATATATATATATATATATATATATATTATCGAAAATCGATAATCGAAAAAAAATCAGATTAAAGGAGAAAGTGTTATTTCGACCAAAATTAACACTTTTATACAACCTAATATCACGAGTACATTTGAGAAATGTTAAAACCACACACGCATAAAGGTCCAGCCTATAAAATCAACTGCAGATTATTTTATAAGACAGGAGCATGTTCGAAATGAATGTTTCCTTTTAGAACACAATGAAACTATGGTACTTGACTTTTATATGTTTAACTTTAATTCAAGTGATTAAGTATAAATAATTTCATACAGTTGGTTTTTTGATAAGACATGAGTGTGTTAGAAATGTGTGTTTCTGTTTAGAGCACAAGTGAACCATGATATTTAACGTCTGCATTTTTAACCTGAAGTCAAGCAATTATTTACAGATAATTTTTATAAAAGCAACAGTAGATTCTCTACAGTGCAATGTAGATTGCAATGTATTGTGGAGTAAATCAACGTGGGGCGACATGTTAAACTTATTCCGGTACATTAACTGGGGCAGGCAATCAATCGATTTTATAAAAAAGATGGGCGATTTCATCGATTTCGGTGACAATGAAAGCATGTATGGGTGGAACATTTGTCCACCTTTATTCAATCCCGAACAACATCAGATTTCCATGTGTGTGTGTGTGTGTGTGTGTGTGTGTGTATGTGTGTGTGTGTGTGTATCTATATGGAAATGCACTTTACGAGGTAAGATCACTTAAGTCGTTAATGGCATACTCTACATCCTAAGTAAAAACAATGTTAGTTTTTAGGTGTAGTATTTTTGTGAAGTAGGCGCTTTCTTGCAGAAGGTTACAGTCTATTTTCTTCTAATTAAATAGATAATACGATTGGATAACTTCAAATACTGTATAAGTCTAATGAAACAAAATACTGTTATTATCCTTCAAATAAGTAAATAAATGAATGTAACTTAAGAATGAAAAATATAGATTAAGAATATTTTACATAGAAGAAAACTTTAATAAACTGATACAACTCTTTACACTATTATTGTTCGAGTTAATAAGCAAATGTTGGAGTGAGTAGAGTTAGGTTACATTTAGGCGGAATTATATCAGCGTAGAACTTTATCACTTCCAAGTCGATTGTTTTTCATCTATATACGACCGGTAAGAGTAGTATCAGATTATCAGGATGGATTTAGTAATGTTACATTGTTTTGGGTGAAAATTAGAATCTTTTTAGATTAGACAAAATGCAATTTTTTGGATGTGACTATTTTAATTTACAACGAATAAACTGTGGCAAATTGTGGCGACCCATGAACAAATATTTACTTTTTGCAGATTGTAACATAATCAGCATTTTATATATAGGGAGTATATATCTGAACTATCAAGGGATTATACATGAACTAGCAATTTTAACCGAGAAAATTAGAATTGGAGTTATAACATGGAAAGATATTTCCTGTGTGTTTAATAATTAGTAGAAATTAACGTATGATAATCCATTCTTTTTGGTCCCCCGACAATAGGAGGATGGACCTGTAAATTCACCCGTGTCCGTTCATCCGTTCATCCGTTCATCCGTTCGTCCATCCGCACTTTTCTCAATAACTACGCCTTGAATTCTTTTGAAATTTTGCACAAACGTTAAACATGATATGATTAAAAAATTAATAGAACGAATTTTCCGGGAAAACTTGGGGTTAACTTTCGAGTTAAAATGGCTAAAATTGACACTTTTCTGCTCATTAAAAAACAAATGATGCCTTGGATTTTTATGAAACTCTTCACGATAACTCTTGGGTGTGCCCCAGGGGCCTATTTTAGGGCTAATAAAAACACTCCATTTTTGGGACTATTTTACCATATGTGTCTAAAATTTTCTGCGTATGTCTATTTAGCAGTTTTGCATGGTGCTGAACTCAAATTTAAATATGTTATGGCCTTGAGGACTTTTGGGGCTAAATGGGGAGGGGGAAATGATGAGTCATTTCTTTTTTTTTTTTTGCATGGTGCAGAACTCAAATTTATATATGCTGGCCTAAAACTGCACCGTTTGTTTATTTTCACCAGGATTTGACGTCCCCTGGGGACTTTTGTGGCTAAATGTGTGTGGGGGGGGCAAATTCTGAACACTCATCTTTTTTATGCTTCGTTCACTGTGCACTCACGAGGGACTGTGCATGCTTCACTTGTTTTCTACAAAATTACGTCCCCTGGATTTCCTGTGTTATTTAGGCTTTGGGAAGACAAAGAATTGATTGTTAGTTGTAATTTAATTAAATGTAATTAAATGTAATAAATGATTCTTATATAACAGCTGGATATGAAAACAATGTTTCGTTAAAATGTTACGAAACAGACCATGCGTTAGATATATATTCGTTTTCCCCTAAACATATAGTGTAAATAATTCCGATACCAGATCCATACGTACTCTATAAAAGGTGGTATGAATTCTACCGAAAATATAAGATTGTATCTTTTTCTAAATTTGATCAAATTTAAAAAAAGATCTAATTTATTACAATCTTTAGTATAGAACGAATATATATCGAACGCATAGTCTATTTAGTAACATTTGAATGAAACAGTGTTTAGTATCCTTCTGTTTTATAACTAGTTATCAATTTATAAGCATTATTCTTTAAGTTTATGCCTAACAATATTTTATGTATGGGTATTTTCATATTTTATTTGAGTATCATCCGGTTCTAAGTTTTGATTCGAAAAAAAATAATCCCTAGCACTGTCTGTTTAGTCTAAGGTCGAGATGTAAAAAACCTCTTACGTTGTATAAGCTGTGTTTGATGGGGTCTTTCTCTTATCATTATTTTAAAGTAAGATTCGTGTTTTGTCTTGCCGTTATTTTTATCTTTCGTGTTTACATTTATTCCTTCAATAGGGTGCCTGATTTTTACATTAAATAATATTCTTCTCTGAAGAGCAGCCTAAAAAACATATATGCACTTATTCATTTGTCTGGTTAATTTATTCTATTTCATTAGCAATTTAGTCATTATATCATTTACATTATAAATTGGCAATTTTATTTATTTATTTTATATTTATAGTTTATTTAGTTGAAGTTTAATATATTTGTCATCTGTTTTACGCGTTTCAGAATTAGTTTTCTTCCCTCCGTTTTTTTTTTTTTTTTACGTTATAATATTTTCATTTTTCTTTCGACCACACTTCATTTTTTCATGAAAGGCCGTGACGAAAACAATTATGAGGCATATATTCGGGCTTCATTTTCAACTTTCCAATCACATTTAAACAACTATCACCAGGTTTTTTTCTTTGTCCACTGCTTCTGGTAGATCTCTACTAAATTGACTATTTATTTCCTTCTCAATTTTGTTTCGAGTTCATGTATTGCCTTACAATCGTTGTTTTTTACTATTAGGTTGACAAGAAACTCCTTGCGGAATTTTCTATTTGGATTTCAAATGATGTGTTTTCAAATAAGTTCTCATAATAATACTTTTACTTCATATATCATTTTAATGAGCCTTTTCATTATATCTAATCGTTTAAATTACGATCGTTTTTAAACAATTATGTCTTCTTTTCAGAACAAGATGAAAAAAGCAAATTCGCACAATTTTCTTATTTCAAGCTGGGCTGAAAATTTGTTGAAAATCTATTGAAAATCTGTTGAAAATCTGTTGAAACAATTCACAATATATACGTAGCATTTGAACGCATAGCACAATGGTGGTTTAATAAATCTGGTTGCGGCGACGAGAGTCTTGAAGATGATGAGCATACTGGTCGGCTATAGGATATTGACAACGATCAGTTAAGAGCTAATCCACGCACAACTGTTTCAAAACTCGCTTCTGAATTAGTTGTAACGTATACGACGATTTCCGACTACATGACAGAGATTTGAAAGATTGTGATTTGTGATGAAAAGTGGATGTTTCACGACCACCAGCGAGCTCAGCTGGTTAGACGCCGACGAATCTCCACAACACTTTCAAAAGTCATGGTTGCACCAAAAAAGGTCATGCTGACTGTTAAGTTTTCGAATGCAGACGAAACTATTACATTAGAGAACTGTCAACAAGTCGATGAAGTGCATTAGAAATTTCGACAACACCAAGTATTAGTCAACAGAAAGGGCCCAATTCTCCTCCACGACAATGCCCAACCGCACGTTGTTAATCGACCGTGCAGAAATTAAATGAAGTAGGTTAAGAGACTCTGCTTCGTGCTCCATACTCCCCGTACCTCTCACCTTCCGACTATCACCTTTTCAAGCATCTCAACAACTTTCTGCGTGAGAAATGTTCTAAAAACCTAATCGATATCAAAAACGCCTTCAACGATTTCATTGCCAATAGAACGCAAGATGTTTACGTGACTTTCATAAATTTCTTTGCTTTACGTTTGCACAACTATTTTCAGTCTGATTAGGATAATTTCGATGAAAAAATGTTTTTTTTTGAGCCGAGATATTTATATATATTTACCTGAATATATATGTTTACCTGAATATATATGTTTACCTGAATATATATGTTTACCTGAATTTAAATACTAAAAACTGCAAGAAATTTTTTGTCAACCTGATAGTTCACTCTCGCATTTTTTTTTTTTTTTTTTTTTTACATTTTTAGCAAAAACAGGTTTTGTCCCCGAGAGAATGACAGAAACATTTTTCGCAGCAGCCGTTTAAGGGGATTTGTAGTCAAGATACTCAAGATTTGTAGATTTCCTGCAGTCTTTCAATGAAGGTCTAGATGGTGTTTTTCTTTCAAGCTACGTTCGTCCTCATAGAAACTGCACGGGCATTTTGTGTGGTATCAATTGATTGCAATGTTCCATTATTTCGACAACAAAAAAAAAAAGATTATATGATTTTCTAGTTATTTTTTTGTTCTTTCTGGATTCCTTGTTCTTCATTCTATTGCACATACGATTAATAGGCGTCACTTAATCATTAGGTAAACTTCCGGGTTTAAAAATTTTCTTAATGTTTCAGAGATTTTATCAGTGAGGCTGTGTTCATTCTGATTTTTCCGCCGTTAGTTTTTATAGAATTAAGTAGTTTTCTTTATTTTCCGTATTTATTTTTTTCATTTTGTTACTCGTTTCTTTGTACCATTCGGCTTTACCCAGTGACTTTGTGTAGTCAGAAATTTAACATTAAACATTGTGTTCATTATTACTGCGTCCTTTTGAAAGCCATGGAGATTCGTCAGTTTATTACATCACGTCTTTTCTTTCTCATACCAAAAAATAATTATCAGATAAATATTTTATGTTATGACTAAATGGGCAGTTTAACGTTTGAATTTCTTACAAATGACCTTATTTCTTTAAAAAGGTCTTTTTCTAATCGTAGAAATAATTGGTAGCGACAATTCTATATATGGCGTCTTATTAAATATGAGAACAATTCATTTTCAAATTGGTAAATCCCCTATTGTAATTTCTAACGATGTCAAATAGTTGTTAATTATTTTTGTTTGAATTTCTTCTCTGGTGATCGAACGATTTCCGTTTGAAATAGATGTTGTATTCACAAACAGGTTATATGATGTATTAAACAAAGATAGTACGCAAGTTTTTTCTGCTATCTGCTCAAGCGTTTAACTACTATCGTGTAGAAAATAGCATGAATCAAAACGGAAAATGTGTTACAAGCTTAGAGATTCATAAATATACAAAAGATGTCGGCCTTATGCGGTAATTCAATTTGTTCCACGTCTCAAGTTCTGACGGGCGGAGGGCGTATCAAGATACTCTTATTTGAAGCAAATAATTATTTATACTAATAATTATTTAAACAAATAATCATTTCAACAACTAATTTTTCATACAAATAATTATTTAAACGAATATTAATTTTAACAAATAATTATTTATACAAAACATCATTTAAAGAAATAATCATTAAACAAAAACTTATTTAAACCTGTAATCATTTAAACAAATAAGTATTTATACAAATAATTATTTACAAAAACAATCATTTAAATAAATAATTACAAAAACAACATATTACTTATACAAATAATCATTTAAACAAATAATAATTTTACTAATAATTATTTATGGAAATAATCATTTAAGCAATAATTATTAAAGCAAATAATTATTTAAACCAATAATTACTTAAACAAGTAATTATTTATACAAATATATATTTAAACAAATAATTATGTAAACAAATAATTATTTAAACAAATAATCATTTAAATAAACAATTGTTCAAACAAATAATTATTTAAACGAATAATCATTTAAATAAATAATCATTTATACCAATAATTATTTAAACAAATAATCATTCAAACAAATGATCATTTACAGTAATAATATACACAAATAATTATTTCAACAAATAATTATTTCAACAAATAATTGCTTAAATAAATATTTGTGTAAACACATAATTATTTAAAGCAGTAATTATATAAACAAATAATTATTTAAACAAATGATTATTTACACAAATAATCATTTATACAATTAATCTTTTAAACAAATAATCCTTTAATCAAATAATTATTTATACTTATACAAAGAATCATATAAGCAAATAATTATTTAAATGAATAATCATTTAGACAAATAATTATTTATACAAATAATTATTTAAACAAATAATCATTTAAACAAATAATCATTTAAACAAATAATTATTTATACAAATAATTAGTTATACAAATAATTATTTAAACAAATAATTATTTAAACAAATAATTATTTAAACAAATAATCATTGAAACAAATAATTATTTATACAAATAATTAGTTATACAAATAATTATTTAAACAAATAATTGTTTAAACAAATAATTATTTAAACAAATAATCATTTAAACAAATAAGCATTTATGCACACAATTGTTTAAACAGATAATTATTTTCACAAAATAATATATAAACAAATAATTATTTAAACACATAATTATTTAAACCAGAAATTTGGTTGTTAAGGGGTCAAAGTTAAACGATTTGACCTTTGAGAACTCTACCCAACTCCTCCCACAACTTGGAGGCTAAACACTTGAAATTTTAGATATAGGTTCTTTGGACATGGATCTAACTTAATAACTCAATTTGAGCCCCAAACAATAAATGTTAAGGGGTCATAATAGGGGTCAAATTTTTAAAAATTTACCTTTTTTTTCTCAGCATACATCCCCAAACACCCGGACAACGCCGGGCAACGCCGGACACCCATGCTAGTATACCTATAAAAGTGGAAATGTATGTCTGTCTGTCTGTCTTTATGTTTGTTTGTCTGCGTACATTTCCCTACCAAGTAACTCTGTCAATTTTCTGTCTACAGACTCAAAATTGTAGATATGGACCATTGAGATTTGGGAAAATCTTTTTAATCGGTTTTGGGCAAAAATTTTACGGTAAAGGGGTACAAAGTTCAACAATTTGACTTTGAGAACTCTACTAAATTCCTCCACCAATTTGGATCTAAACACTATAAATTTTAAATATACATTCCTTGGACATGAATCTAACTTTAATTGTGATCAAAGTTTTAAAAAATTGATATCTGCGGTCTCTACCAAATTATTTACTCAAACAATTTTTGGTCTAAACATTTGAAACTCTACATAAAATGTATTCGGACATGGGGCAAGCTTTTTACTCAGCTGTTGGGCGAAAATTTGGCTGGCAAAAGGTCAAAGTTTACAGAGCTGACCTTTACAAACTCTACCAAACTCATCCACGAATTTTGGGTCTAAACTCTTGAAATTTTAGATGCGGGTTACTTGGACATGGGTCCAATATTTTAATATAATTTGAGCCCAAAACAATAAATGTCAAGGAGTCAAAATTGGGGTCAAAGTTTAAAAAAAATTCGACCTCTGTGGTATTTAAGGAGGCCTATTACATAGAAAAGCATTACCGTACATATTCACACTTGTCAATATATACATATGCACATAAAGTTATGAACAGTATATAGGGCCCGAGCAAAGCCGGGCGGAATTGCTAGCAGTAAATATGGTTGGTGTTGAGAAAATAGTAAATTAATAGCAAATTGGTTTGGGTCTGAGATTAATAGTGAATTAATCTATCTATCTATCTATCTATCTATCTATAAAAGTGAAAAGGTATGTCTGTATCTGTGTGTGTGTGTGTGTCTGTGTACATTCCCCTTTTAAATAACTCTGTCAAGTTTTAGTCTAGAGACTCGAGATTTGACATAAGGGATATTGAGATTTAGGAAAATCGTTTTAATTGGTTTTCGGCCAGAAATTTGGCTGTCGAGTG
The DNA here is from genome assembly GCF_053919585.1 of Euprymna scolopes. Classification (NCBI taxonomy): domain Eukaryota; kingdom Metazoa; phylum Mollusca; class Cephalopoda; order Sepiida; family Sepiolidae; genus Euprymna; species Euprymna scolopes. The sequence goes on from NC_136518.1 coordinate 26,433,735, forward strand.
GTCAAATTTCAATGATTCGATCTTTGAAAAATCTACCAAACTCCTCCGCCAATTTTGGGTATAAAAACTTTAAATTTTTAATGTAGGTTACTTGAGCATGGATCAACATTTTTAATTTGATTAGAGCCCCCAAAAATAAAAGTTAAGGGGTTAAAATAGGGTCAAAGTTAAAAAAAATTATCTTTGCGGTCTCTACCAAATTACATAAAGGGTATTAAGAGATAAATCAAACTTTTTAATCGGGTTGGGTCGAAAATTTGAGCTGCCAAGGGGTCAAAGTTCAAAAGATTTGGTCTTTGCGTTATCTAGCAAACTACTTAGCCAATTTTGTGTCTAAACATTTGAAATTTATACATAACAAGTAATCAGACATTTGGCAATCAGTTTTCGGGCGAAAATTTTGCTTCCAAACCTTAAAGTTGAAAGAGTTGACCTTTGCAGATTCTATCAAATTCCTCCGGCAATTTTGGGTCTAAAGACTTTAAATTTAAGATGTAGGTAATTTGGATATGGGTAAAACTTTGTGTTTTGATTTGAGACCATAATGATAAATGGGTCAAATGTAAAATAAATTGACTTCAACGGTCTCTACGAAATTACTCAGATAAATTTTGGTCTAAAAATTTGAAATCTTACATAAAGTGTTTTCACACGTAGGGCAAGTTAGGAAGAGTACATAGGGCCGAGCAAAACTGGGCAGAAATGCAAGTAGTAAATAAGCTGTTGAGAGTAATAGTAAATTAATAGTAAATCATTTTGGGCTTGAGATTAATAGTGAATTTAGAGTAAAATGTTTGGAGTTGAGAAAATAGTAAATTAATAGCAAATAATTTTGGGTTCGAGATTAATAGTGAATTTAGAGTAAAATGTTTGGAGTTGAGAAAATAGCAAATTAGTAGCAAATAATTTTGGGCTTGAGATTAATAGTGAATTTAGAGTAAAATGTTTGGAGTTGAGAAAATAGTAAATTAATAGCAAATGATTTTGGGTTTGAGATTAATAGTGAATTAACAGTAAATAGGTTTGGAGTGGAGGGCAATAGTAAATTAATAGCAAATAATTTTGGGTTGACATTATTAGTGAATTGATAGTAAATAAATTTGGATTTAAGAATAATAATAAATTAGTAGCAAATAATTTTGGGTTTGAGATTAATTGTGTATTAATCTATCTATTATATCTATTAAAGTAATATTGTTTGTGTATGCGCACATTTTCCTAGCATACTACTCTGTCAATTTTTAGTCTTCAGACTCAAGATTTAACAAAAGAGTTATTGAGATTTGGGGAAATCTTTTAAATCGAATTTTGGCCAGAAATGTTGTTGTTAAGGGGTCAAAGTGCAACGATTTGAGCTTTGAATATTTTTTGAGAACTATACCTAACTCCTCCGCCAATTTGGATATAAAAAATTGAAATTTTAGATATAGGTTTCTTGGACATGGATCTAAGTTAATACCTTGATTTGAGCCCAAAACAATAAATGTTAAGGGCTCATAATAGAGGTCAAAGTTAAAAAAAGTTCACCTCTGCGGTCTCTACAAAATTACTAAGACACTTTCTGGTCTAAACATTAGAAATTTTACATAAAGGGTATTCAGAGATAGGGCAAGCTTTTCAATCGGTTTGGGTCAAAAATGTGAGCTACCAATGTTATATTGTCTCTAATATAAAGGGTTGTGTGTTTGATTATCATAAAGGGAATCGTGTGTGAATGACATGTATTTTCAGAACCTACCTCTGCTTCTTCGATGTTGGACCATCTGGAAATTTCTCATCCTGGAGGGAGACTTTATACCTGTTTTTGGATGAAGATTCAATCACTCCAAGACAAGGAATTAGTTCTATAGCTTTTATTTCACTTTCTCCAGATGTCCTGCAGAAGGTGGAAATGAAATCGGCCTGTGTGGGTTCTTCTTCTACACACGTCAGCGTTCGTCCCCCTCCCCAGTGAAGAGGGGGAGACAACGGGAAGCTGTCCGTTGTCTTCTGTGTCCAAATCAAATCTCAACGATTCAGCTAACCTGATCACATGACTCACACACAATCAAATCAGCTGATCTTTTACTTCCGGCCAACGTGTCTACACTATAACTCACCTCTTCCCCTCTCTCTCTCTCTCTCGCTCTCTCTCTCTCTTTCTCTCTCTTTCTCTCTCCCTCTCTCTATTCCTTAACATTCCTTTCCCCCTTATTTATAAAAATGTATGACGAAGACATACATTTCTTTTTTACTACCCACTTTTACTAAGGGAATCCTAAGCTCACCTCACTAGCAAAGGAACTGTCATACCATCATTCAATAAATCATAAATAAAATAAATAAAATTACATCTACAAATAATACCATGTGGCGCGAATCCTTGCGCCCTCGAAGGTCAACAACTCTCTGTGACCCCATGGCTTCATTCTCGCATCTTAGAATCATGCAAAGATCACAATATCTCTCGTCACGCTATAACGCGTTTCCACAAGCACATGACTCATACGAGATAACAGATTTTTCTTATAATATTACGAGAGCATTTTCCTATGTCTCCCACCGAATTACGCATCCGGAAAAAAATCCCACGAAAAAACGACAAAAAAAAAAAAAATTCTACAACCATTTCGAAAATTAGAATAAATATCGACTGAACCTTTGACTCTTCCAAACTTAAGAACTAGTTGACCCCTTATTACACCCAGTAGTGTGTCTTTTTTTTCGTACACTGCTTAATCTTATTTCTCTCTCTTTTTTAACATTTTATCATTATTATTACTATCATTATTAATTAATTAACATGTTCTTACTTATAAATTAATTATTATCTCAATAAATCCCACAAGGCAAAATCCACTCCTCCTCCTTCTGCGAAAAAAATACATGTCCAACAACAAGAAAAAACCTGCACAATTATGCTGTGAGAAAACATCAATCGCATGAAAATATAAATTTTAAAAAATTCTTACAATCATTCACAAAGTCTCATCTCACCAATAAAAATTACAAATAACAAAAACATAGATTCGTGGAAACCCAAAATTGTCCACGTCAGCACATTTTGAGGTCAATTTACATAACCTTTGACCACCTCACAGAATCTCAAAAATAAATTAAACAATTTTAAATCACAGTCGTTTACAAAAAATACATAGACATTTACATAGTCGGTTCCAAAACAAAAAAACGACTCACTTAAAATTTTCAGACAATCCTTCATAAAACAAAATTCAACACAAAATAACAATCGATGGAAACTAAATTTGTCCACGTCACCCAACACTTGGGGTTTTCTGAAAAAAAGTATCACCTTTTACTCATTCGAGTGATTTCTATTATGGCCTTTTCTGCCATTTTCTCTACTGCCACTTATGCCACGTCAGGGGAACTCCATTTGCTCCCTTATGTTGGACAGAAATATATTTCGCTTTGCTATATTGAAAAAAAAAAATTTTTTTCCATGTCGGTAACTGCAACTGCCTTTCAAGGCATATAGCTCAGCGAAACATATCGGGATTCCATCCATGGATTTTTCCATGTTGATTCTACTTGAAATCACAGAATCCCATCACCCTAAGACAACACTTGTTTGTTTTTTTTCTTTTTTTTTCCATCTAAAAAAACATACATTTTAACATTTCATAAAACAGTTTACATACAATAACATTTTTCCACACCAGAAAAAAAAATTCTCACGAAAAAACCCCGTACAATTAGAGAAAAAAAAACAATTCCACATTAGCAGAAAGTATCCATTGTTTTTTAACAAACAAACAAAAAAATACACATTGCCTTTTCCCAAAAGTACACAAAGCTTTTACAATTTAGCAACAATTTAACCTTATAATTTGTTTAACTTATAAATTCATAACAAATATTTGATTGACGTTTTTCTCTGGTAATCGTGACAGTCATCTCATTTCTTTTTCCCTTTTGTTTCACCTCTGTAACTAAAGTTTATGTGTTCTCTTTCTTTTACACCAATTTGTTATCAGTATGTCGATTTATATATCTGGGTTTTTTTTTCTTATTTCTCTTAATTTATCAAATAATATAACTATACATAATTTAATGTGTCTTTTTTCCGTTGTGTCTATATATATATGTTTCACCGCTGTTTAATGAAAGGACCCTACGTTGTTTTCTTTTTTTTTCTTTAAATTTCTTTATCTTTTCCTTTTTTATGTGTAGTGTACAATATTTTTTCTTTCTTTTCGTCGTGTCTATATAATATATTTTTTATGGTAACCACCAGGTCCGAGATTTTTCTTTTTTTCTTTCACACTCACGGCACCAAATGAGCATTTGAATACATATACGGCGCAAACATAGAATGTTTTGTATGTGTCCCGTCTTAAATAATTTATTCGGCCGGACCCTTTTTCACGGCCCATATGGCATCATTACATATATAAATGTATGTAAATATGTTTGCATGTCTGCCTAAAATTTTCGACAGAGGCGACGGATTTTCACAAGATCAGTGTTGTTTTTAAGCTCGACCCTTCGGACGACAAATACCGAAAAGTTGGCTAAAAACATTAATTTCTTCATCCGTAACTGGGCACTTTACTACACTGAGGGGTTGCCTTTTTCGCCGATATTTTCGAAAGTCATCCCCTCTTTTCGATTGTCTAGCGTTAATTTAAAACTACGTCACTTCCAGTTTGCCGGTGGTCGTAACAGCAAAGACGTTACGTTTTTCCAGTTCTTTTCCTCCTTCGCGGCACGGGTTTGAGCCTGCCTTCCTACTACCACTTTTTGTCTTGCTCAACGCACCTCCAAACACCCGGGCAACGTCGGACACCCATGCTAGTATATCTATAAAAGTGGAAGTGTCTGTCTGTCTGTCTGTGTACATTTCCCTACATAATAACCCTGTCAATTTTCAGTCTACAGACTCCAAATTTGATGTACAGGGTATGGAGGATTGGGCAAATCTTTTTAATTCGTTTACGGCCAGAAACTTGGCTGTTAAGGAGTCAAAGTTCAATGATTTGACCTTTGAGAACTCTACCAAACTCCTCCGCCAACGTTTTTTTTTATTTTTGCTCAACACACACCTCAAAACAAACGGACAACGCCGGGCTCCCATGCTAAGCAAACTACATATCAATCCTATATATATATATATATATATATATATATATATATATATTCTTTTATCAGATTAATTCGATCATCGATACTTATATATATATATATATATATATATATATATATATATATATATATATATATATACTTTATATGCATGGCAGTTTTATTCGATAGGTTTTGTGTCAGAGTGTCTTCGATAAGTATTGATAATCGAATTAATCTGATAAAAGAATAAAAGTGCGTTTTGTACAAAGTTAACAACTTACACAACATAATATCAATATTTTTTTTTACAAAGGAGTCCTGAGGCCACACGTGGATAAATATTAATGAGTGTAGGATAGTCAATGGGAAAATGTAGTAATCGTTAGTAGTGGAAATTTGGTAAACTGGATTACTGAAGGGGACGTTGTTTACGTTGGACTTTTAGTCAGCTGAAAAGCAGGAAAACGGAACAGAGTTTCACAGGCGTGCAGTTCTAAGAAAGAATCTACATTTAAGTCTAAAGAGTAAGCACTTATTGATAGTGGATCTAGCTAAACGAGGGTTGTTCATAAACGGGCTCGTAACGTCTCTTCGGTAGTAAAGAGGTTTCAGAGAATAGAAAAGAGCATAGCCTACTAGGCTATGAAACCTATTATGAACTTTCAATGCAGGATAATGTGCTTCTAGCAGCTCCTGCGCAGATGTGACAGCAGTACTCCATCCTAGGACGTACTTGGCTCTTATATAATGAATTGCATCGGCAGTGAGATATCTACTACAGCGGTAGAATGATCCCACAATTTTTCTAGCGACCTTCTCAACGGATTTGGTGTTTGTCTTATGTTTTAGATCAGGAGTAAATGTGAAGCCCAAAAGCTTGTCAAAACATGGAGCCTCCCCAAAACAGAAACCATTCATTTCAATTGCTGTCATACATAGTCGAAACAGTGTTAGAAAGAAAGAAGCTTGGTTTTATATGCATTAAAATTAACTAGTCACCCCTTTCCCCATTGAAAGAGAATCATAGAGATCTTGGCCTCTGAAATGTTGCCATAGATGGTAGTGTCGTCACCATAAATGTCTACGGATGAGTGTGATTTGGGAGATCGTTGATGTAGATCAATAAGGGAGTTGACCCCAGGATTGACACCTGTGCGACTTCAGCCCTAATACTGTGAGCTACTGATTTCTGTTAATCAACCACTACTTGTATAAACATATCTGAGAGAAGCGACTTAATAATTGAGAAGACATTTCCAGCCTCACCGTGGCTGGAGATTTTGTGGAATATACCTTTATGCCATACTCTATCAAAAGAATTTGATATATCAAGTGCAATTGTCCTAGAAACTAAGCTTCCATCGAGAGATTCGCTAATCCTATGAGATATAACCGTTAGCAAATCTGCTGTAGATCTAGCAAAACGGAAACCATATTGAATGTTACTGAGGCGGTTATTTTGCTGAGATACTTGATTACTTCTCTAATTAACAGATTCAAATAATTTACTCATGAGGGATAGCGAACTGATTGGTCTGTACTGAGAGAGTTATATATATATATATATATATATATATATATATATATATATATATACATATATATATATGTGTGTGTGTGTATATATATATATATTTACGGCCCCATAAAAGTAAGCGACATATAGAAGATAAAGTAAGTAAGCTATCTCTCTGAAGCACTTTGAAGGTGCAATTACCATTAGCATTAATCGCTCATTATAAAAAAAAATAGTAATCACTTATTGCAGACAGAAATTTTGTAGCTTATTGGTAAAGCGCCTGATTAAAGTGCCGTACTCGCGGTTTCACATTATTGGATAAGTATTATATATATATATATATATATATATATATATATATATATATATATATATATATTTGTGTGTATAAATAAATATATATACATTTAAATATAAGCGGAAATCTCTCTAATTCTATTTTGGTTATTATCTCATAAAACATTTTTTAAAAGATGATAGCCGAAAGTGCCCTAGAGAGATTTCGCTTATGTTTAAATGAGTGTATAAATGTTGTACTGCTAATTTATTCATAATATATATATATATATATGTATATATATATATATGTGTGTGTGTGTGTGTGTGTGTGTGTGTGAGGAATTTGTTCTTATGAATTCATTCGTGCAAGGAGACAAAAAAATCTGTAGCTTATTAGCTATTAACACATTTTGTAATTTACATCATGCACTGAATACTGTTAAAGTCAATTTTTTTAAAACAAATCCGAAAATAAAATCATACAATATTTATATACATGCATATAAATATGTGTGTGTGCACGTGTATGAGGTTTATGATTTTTTATATAAAATTATAAATCTGGATTCCTTTCTATTTTCAGTATTTATTCCCATGTACAGGCATGCGTATGTATATGGTCAGTACTGTCTTCAAATTACAGATATGGATGTGAATGGGTTACTTTTGAAAAACATGCACGTGCCTGAACACACGTGTATGTATATATGTATGTAAAGTAATTTTCGAATTCCCAGTTGTCTATGTATGCTCTTCTTACAAGCGAGCATCTTATATTTCGTACGAGAAAAGTAACTCACTTCCACGCCTGCGTAGATCGAACAGCCATGACAGGCCATCAATCACAGAATGGCCGGCCAAGTCTCGCGCCAATCTCGTGTGATCGGGTTTATAACCGTGAGACGGCGCTTAGTGGTGGTTAGCGAAAAGTAGCGGTCCCAGCAAGACTTGGTTGAAAGATCGCTGAACGATCAATCATGCTACTATGGCCAGTTCTGCCTTTGACTCTGCACTCTCGGGGGTTTGGGTTGAGATACTGCGCCGTGTATTGGCGCGTTTGTTTTGACACTTGTGATCGTACAGATGTATTGAAATCCAGCTATTTACAGACCCTATCTATGCTCATTTCTCCTAACGCATTCGTACGCTGGATGCATAAATACGTGTCTTCTTACCCGACAGCAGGAATATCTGTTCGGTCTTAGAAATAAATGCAGTTATATATAAAACCATGGAATAAATAAGTAACTGGTTCCTTTTGTTTAGGTTAGTGTCTATTGCTGTTCGCTATATATTTTATTGTATGTATACAGCAGCAATAAAAGGTTATGGCGATAGCACCAGCCGTAGTAAAAGCCATTGAACAAAGTAACAGTAATGTAACAGTAGGGTTAAAGCAACGATAGCAATCACAGAAGCAGAATAAACAATGGCAACGTTACCAATAGTCCGATAGCAATTGTAACAGTTTCAATAGTAATCAAAGCAATAGTAGCGGCACTATTAGTTGTAAAAACAATAATACATTAACCAAGAATAGAATAAGTAGCAATGACCGTATTTCGCTTACACAACAAAACGTTTTAAACGTCTGCATCATTTTTACAATGATAGTAGACGTAAAAACAGTAATGGCACCAGCAGCGTAATAAGCGATCGTCGTGTTATTGGCACTGATAAAATAGTAACAAATCGATCTAAAACAGCAGTAATGTCACGTGATAGTGCAAGCAAATGTAATGTCATTTCCTGGTAACAGTATCGGCAATCGTAAAAGCAACAGAAAAGGCATTAATACTGGTAACAACAACGCATTAGCGGTGATAGAAGAAGGCGTAATGTCACTAACAATGAAAAAAAAAACATCAACAATACAATCAGCGGTGATAGCAACGGTAATATTAGCATTGATAAAAGCAAAATATATTATTTCAGCTATTCATTTACTAATAATGATATTAATAGTATTGATAAAGTTAAGTCTGTTTTTTATGTTTATACTTGTATGTCATTTATTCTTGTAGTGATGAACCGATCATTATAAATTATGGAACACATATTTCAGGCGTAAGTGTAGGTAATATGGATCATATTTATTTAAATTTTGTTATATAGAATGTAACCAAGTGAGGGTTTACGATAACTTTGATTTAATTTTTTAACTTCAATAACACCTATTATTTTGCTTACATCACAAAACATGTTTTAAGCGTCTGCATTGAATTTAAAGTCTTGTTTTTATTTACTTAAAGTTTCCCATTTAATAATAGTACTAATGATATGAGCTTTACTTTAAACAATAACGTACAAATTAGAGTTGTATCATTGGCGTATAAGACGGTGTGTGGTTATAAGTGTCCGGCATGATAATCGGTTTCTTCCTACGAACATTCAGATTTTGTAGTCCACAATATCTGGACGAAATAATCACATACATCTCACAGTTACTCAAATGATTACAATGCCACGCATATTTCATATTAAATTTAAAAGAAAATTATTTTCCAGAAACAATACACAAAACTCACATGCACTTCTCTTATAAAAAGATATACAGTTGTGCAAAAAATAGAGTTGTTTTTATCAGATTTATTTTTATACGCTAAAAAAATACATTAATTTTGCAGCAACCTAATATTTTATGAATCTTCTAGACTAGAAATGCCAACAATGCTACCAACATTACTAATTACCTTTATCTCTGGGCCATCAAACAATTGCCATGAGAATGAAGGCAATTAATAAACGCTCAATTCGGATATTAGGCAACCCAGTATGTTCGAACGACCGAAGTCGTTAACGTTGCATGTATATATAGTCATTCACTTATAGTCCAGATTCGTTGTATCACAACTAATCAGTGTGGCTAGACAAGCACCTTTCCCAAGCCGTGGATCGAACCTAAAACCATCAAATATCCCTCATCAAGTGTCCCTAATCAAGTGCCTATTAAAAAAGTACTTGCCCATTGCTTCACAGTGCTCAAACTGCTAGTTTGTTTACAAACAGACGGACAGTGAGCTTTGCTTAATAGCAAAATTAAGCATCGGGTGAAAGTGCATTTGTGAAAGTGCTCAATGGAATATCTGGAAATTTTTTTTCAATCGTCGAATTCTTCCTCTCCGATCGGTAAATACAAATAGTCGTCAATGGTCAGAAGTTCGAAGCTGAAAGTGTCAACGCTGGTGTGGCTTAAAGAACCCAACTACTTCGACGACATATACATGAGCGACTATACCATCTATGGCAATATTTCAAAGGCCAGTAAGGACATGTGGTGCAATGGCGAAAATGGTGGTTAGTTAATTTCAACGAATCCAAAACAAAGCTTATGTTTTTTACCACAAGCGTTCTGGTCCCTATTTGGCCCCAATTTATATGAATAGCTCTCATCTCAAAGAAGCTCCAACAAGCTTCTGGGAGTGACCTTCACCACTGACCTGAAATGAAAGACTTATATCTGTTGCCAAGATCACTGGAAAAATAGTCGCGTATCTCACTGCTGACGCAATTCACTAGTTGTATAAGAGTTAAATACGTGCTAAAACGAAATACTGTTACGACATTTAGGGTGGAGCTGCTCGGAGCATACTATACTGTCTTGAAAAAACTTCCAAACCGGCTTCCCCACCTACTAGGCAGTACTTCTCTGCAACCGATTTCTCACATAAAAGATGCTGGAAAGTAGCTGTCTAACCTTATTCAGTGATCCTCCCGCCGAACATTCCCAAAAAGCACTCATCAAGTTACAACCACTACCAACAATTTCTCCATTTCTCTATTAATCTCTAAATTTGAACGCACATTTCATGAACAAAGTTTCTTTCATAGACCGGGAAGTCTGGTGAATTTTGTTCTCGTTAAAAAGTAAAATTTTGCCCTGAAACAATCACTGAGCTGTTACATCACTGACTACCTAACACTCATTAACCCTTATCCTCGAGTATCCTCCGGTTTTTAATGAATGATGAATCCACTGAAAAAAATGCAATTGCTTCTCCTGTGTTCAATTTTTTTCTATTTTGATAGTTTTGTTTGTTATTGATATATTTTATGCAAGCTTCACTTAACACTTTAATTGCTCGGTTAAAGATATGTTTTTATTAGCTTCATTGTATAAATATATAAAGTGCCACGCAAAAGTGTTGGATGCATTACATTTTTCTTCATAACTAAAATTAGGGTTCAAGATTTTACCGAAAATTTGGTCAGTATATTCCTATAATATTCTAAATTATATTTGGAGTAGTAATTACAAAATCAAAGTTTAGAAAGTTTATATTTAAGAAAAAATATGAATTAACAAACGCAAAAGTATTGGATATACTTTAAAAAAATTATTTTTCTGATATAAATTTATATGACTTAGCATGTTGCAATAATGCAAACGAGTTATCACTGACTAATCAGAAAGCTTTATATTAAAATAGTTTTATAAAAGTCTTCCAGTTTGGGCTCACTCCTTCAAAGTCAACCAGTTCATTTATAAAAAATGCCTAAAACTTAACAGTTGTCAATAGACATTCGTCAAAAAATCATTGATAAGCACAAAGAAGGAAAATGGTATCGAATAATATCAACGGAACTTAACCTACCACTTAGTACAGTTGGAAACGTTATTAGAAAGTTTAAAAACCCTGGTGAAGCTGTTGCAAATCTTCCAAGGTGTAGTCCGCCAAGGAAATTAAGCGAAAAAAATCAACGCGGGTAAGCAGAAAGGTACAAAAAAAGTTTTCTTACTTGCGATGAAATTCAAACCGACCTCAGAGAAGCCGGGATTAATGTGAGCAAGGATCAGTAGAGTTCTAAGTCGTGCAAGTTTTGTATCAAGGTTCCCAAGAAAAGTTCCATTATTGAAGATTAAACATGTTAGATCACGTTTCAATTACGTTAAAACATATGGGTCCAACGCCAAGAATTTTGGAACAAGGTAATCTGGTCAGACAAAACCAAAATCGAAATCTTTGGAAGAAACACAGCAACACATGTATGGTGTAAAAATGGCACCGCCTATAACATCGCAAATCCATGTTTTTTTTTTTCAATTCGATGTTTAAATTATTTTACTTTTTACAAAGTGTACACTCAGAGAACAAAATCTAAAAGTAAAAGTGGCACAATCCACCTATGTAAACTTTATCAAATATCAAATAGAATAAGAAAAGCCTAATGGAGTATAAAGGTTGTTTAGAATCGTTTGCGTTTTTCTTTTTCTGATTTCGTTTGCAGCTTTGCATTCATGGAAGTTGGCATTTGAAAGGCGTGCACGATTGTCCACTCTTCTAATTTTGTTTTATTTTCTGTTGTTGTTCTATAAAACGTACGATATGACACAATCGCCCTATCATTTGTCGCCGTGCATACTCATTGGAATTATTGCAAGTTGCTAGAAAAGGGTGATATAATGTAAAAATGGGCTGACGCAGCAAATCAAAGAGCAAATAAACAATAGTGAGATCCGATCAATCACTTGGTTGTATTCAAACGTCGAACCAGTCTGCAACAGTTATTAATATGAATGCATTAAGCAAGCTTTGCTAATAAGTGCATAGAAAGACTATCATACGAGGGAGATGGGTGGAGTGAAAGATGGAGCGAGAGCAAAGTGAATTGAATACTGGGAAGCTTTCAATATAGAAATTCCACATTTGAAGTGCAAGGCATTTGTATTATCAGATAAAGTGGAGAAGCAGGAAGAGTTGGAAACGGGGACAAAATCACGGACCGACACGAAATTACACACTGAAAAGTAGAAAAAGGAAAATGAGTTAATTTTTGCTGTTATTTTGCGAAATTTGTCGAAAGCAAAATGGCAATTAAAGCCGTTGCGAATTTCTTTGTAAATTTACTTTTCCCCAGGAGCAATTTAATGGGTGACATTCAAATATTAATCTCAGAATTACTGCAGCATTGATAGCGTCGTTTGAGCGATTTGTATAATTTGCAGTTATATGTATATTATCTAAAGGGGGTTCAAAACCGGACAAAAAAATAACGAAAATTTTTCCTCGATTATCGCTTGAATAAATTGTTGCTATTCATATTTTTTCTCGTTTGAACAGCGGATTTACGTTTACTATTTAGTCAGTTATTGACATGCTTAATAATCCATGTAACTGTTTAATTATTTCTTTCAAAATACAGTTCTGCAGCTTATCAGCTAACCATTAGGAAGATATAAAAAACAAATGAATATACTTTTCTTGTATTACTTCAAACGCAATCATAAATGCTTCCCGAAGAACTTTCAATATACACAAGGAATGAAATGAAAGGGTCACAGTACACACCCATTTCTAAAATTGCGTAGTTGTGATCTAAGTCTTCAAGAGAAATAATGTAGATGACTGCTCTGCACTATTTACAATGAATTTTTGAAGTTAATTGTTGAATCGGAAAATTACTATTAGCATTTCAATAGTGGTCGTTTGTAACGTTATGTTAGAGTTCGAAGATGTTTATAATATTTTATGATAATTATTTCTACTTTACGTGATTGCCCGTAATCATCTTGTTGATAGAAACAAGCAGTTTCCTATCGTTGACACAATATAAGTATGCTATGTAATTACATATGTATTGAGTTATCCTATTTCATTTAGTTCTTGATGTAACAAATACGAATGCATCCATACAAGAATATGATAGAATGGTATAAACCATAAATACGGGCGATTATAGCAGCCTGGAAGATATGTTAGAAGATATGTCCTTAGCCTAAAGTTTAAACTTATTACAAGTTACGACTGCAAACAACCGTACTACGAGTAAGGAGGGGAAAGGAAGAAAAGGCCTTTAAGGCGTGCAACGAAATGGCATCGTCAAAGCAATCTTTTCTTGTAAAGGTAACAAGATGTAAACGAATTTAACGTATTTTCTTTTTCACTAGATAACGTCTATATAACACGTTAAATTCGGGCATGCGGTTTTGAATAACAGAAAAATGATCTAACGCCGTTTATAGATACGAAAATACATTTACTTTGTTTCCGAGTCACAATTCCAAGTCATCACACGTTTATTAAGGCGACTTACTATATTGCATCATTCAACTGGTGTAGCTAATGCCACTTAGATACGCCAAACAAATATATCGCTGTTCGGGGCATATCAGTTCTATTATATGGTAACAAATGTAGAAAGTCGCCAAGAATATCCTTACCCAATGATGTCATACTCTTTTTGTGCTTTTATTTTTACACAACTGCAAAGTGTCACATGATGCAATTTTTCTATAGCCGTTCCCACGGTAGGGGAGGCGAACGGAGATGGAGTTTGAAAATATTATCTGTACCTAAATCAAAACGTCGCCCAAATCGAAATATTTCTCTTTCTCTATTTGTACATCAGCTACTTTTTTGTCCGCACCGTCATATCCTGACAGGATGCCTCGTTCTAAACATTAATTTCTAATGAAATTTCACATTTCGCTGCTGTTGAAAATGTTATTTGTCATAGTATTTTATTACACAGCAGAACTCAACCTTTCTAAATGGAAACCTGGAGAATTTTTTGTCGCTAAACTCAATCATTATGTTCCGAACATTTTGTGATAATTGATCACCACAGTTTTCAATCTTATGTTTTGCTAAAATAATGAAAAGCAACAAGCAGATGACGTTAATTTCTTCATATTGCAATATGTATCGACAACATTGTATTATCGACTAGGATTCATTCTATAAACGTGGATATTGGACAGGCAACAGGTTTGTCTTATTGCAATTCTTGGCAATATGTTTGGTGTCTTACACAAATGACATAGGGAATTGAATGTTGCTACAAAATATCTCTGAAGCTTTTTTTTTTTTGCTAAGTAGAACTCACCATAGATCCTACTCTTAACAATAAGGAAAGCAGTTCCAGGATATCACGTGATTATAAAAGACGCACAGTATTTATTTGCTTTTTATTTTCAAAGTTGCCTAAAAATATTTAAAGTGTACTAAAGAACGTTTGTTGGTCAATTTTTCACTTTGAACTATTAGTTTGCATATTAGCAGACTCGGGATATTGCCCAATTATCTGAGCCAGGAGATTATAATTATTATCGTGTAAACTGAATTAAGATTATTTATAAAGAAAAAATGCAATTCAAAGAAAAATATGATTAATAATGTTTTAGGAATTTAACGATTAGATTCTATAAACAATAAAAAGACAGAATTATAAATTAAACTAATATGTTTTAATAGAAAAAAAATGTTAGAATATAATCAAAATAGGTGACGAAGGTAGATCATTCGATTTATGTCTTTGGTCACGTGGAATTAATGACGCAAGCTTGAAAGACACGTATGAATTAGTCAAGAGTTGAGAGTTAGAGGGTTAGCAGACGCGGTCAGTAGTCAGATGAAGGAAGGTAGTGGTGAACAGTAATGACTCCAAGTCGAGGGGAATGTCGATAGTAAAAAAAACTAGGACCTGCATTACAGCTAGTTAACTGGGGAAACATCCGAAATAAATCTGCTGTAAATACCACCAAGGTTTCGGGTCGAACGAATCTTCGTTTGCAGTTTTTCCGAGGATCTGTGAAATCAGGATTAACCCAATGTTTTCCCATTGGCTGATGTAAACATTAGTTATTTGTCTTTTAATGTTATAATTATTATATTCCCTGTTGGAGCAATGACTTGACGATCAATAGTCACATTCATATCTAGACTATCAAATATATATACACGTCAACAAACACACCATATATAACCCTTTGTGTCATACAGAAGCCTCCGACAATATTATATTAGTTTAGATGCTTTTTGTCTGCACCTTGGTCAGTCGATCTGCAATGGTTCGGTTAAAAGTCGCACAACACGTAGATGTGTTATTCTTTGCATGTTTATACACTTCTAACATAATCTTTTTTCCTAATGAGGCACACAATTTTCTTAACAATTAGCATCGATACTATTTCCGTGTTCATTTTGCAAACCGTCATCATCGAATCTATCATTATAATTAACGAAGGCTCAGATGAGTTCCGGTGAATCATTGTTGTCATGCACCAATTGCTTACCATGTGTCTATATCGAAATATTCTCTCCAATTTTAACTGGATGTTGTCCGACAAATCAAAGTGATTAACATTTCTGAGTATCCCGTCGATATTTTACGAATCATAACCATCGTCCCTTGAGTGATGTTGAGATGGTAGATATTAAATCACCTAATCAGCAGACCAAGTATAACATATTTAAACAAATACGATAAATCCGTTATCACCAAAGTTTCATTTTATTTTTACATTAAAAAGAAGGGGTTGCTATCACTGTTGTTGGAGTGGGGATATTTGATACCAAGCTCGCTGGGAAATATAAATGATATCAAATAACAGAACAATTCTTTCACAGATAATTTTTTTTTCATACAAGTAGATTTCATTTAGAATCATAAGAAAGTGTTAATATTTCAGCTGTGCTTTCATCATAATCTTTCATTTATTTGCGAGGTTTTTGCAACTATACATTCTTCTTACACGTCGTATTATAAGTAATGGCTACCTGGCAACAACCAGCACATTGCTTAAGAGTTTGAATGACACGAGTTTATTTACTTTTCCAGTAGACTTCGTAATCACGTTGCAAATTACTGTGTGTTTCGCAATAACCGTTTATCAAACATTCTGTCCGGAAATTGAGCGAAAATAAGCCTCTACATTATCACGTGTTTATTTATTTATTATTAGTAGTATTAGTAGTAGTATTAATATTATTATTACTGCTATTATTATTGTAGTTATTGTTGCTATTGTTGCTGTCATTATTATTATTATTATTATTATTATTATTATTATTATTAGTGTTATTATTATTGTTATTATTACTGTTATTATTATTATTGCTGTTATTGTTGTTATAATTGTTATATTTATTATTATTATTATTATTATTATTATTATTATTATTATTACTAATATTATTGTTATTATTATTTTTATTAATATTATTATTGTTCTTAGTATTATTGTTATTATTATTGTTATTAGGCACCGCCAAAACTGGGGGGGGGGGCAGGCAAGTACTTTTTGACGGACCGTCTTTTTAAAAATCTACTAAAAATCAGGTAATTATCCAATCAATACGAAATTTTCAGCGATTATTAAGAGTAGAATGAACTTTATAACAGTGTACTTATTTTTCATAAACGATATTTATATCTTTTGCTTACAAACCCCCCTTGTTGTGAGGGGGTACAAATATGCTTTAAATAATCATCTGAAACTGAATAAAACATATTGTGTTGTTGTAAGGGACGTGATTATAGATTTTAAAAAAACTTGCTTGCATACCTTATTTTGATGTCTGAATATCAGCACTTCGATTGTGTTTAATTATCCCGCTTTTGAGTTTTGAAGTGTGAAATTCGGTGAATATGTTAAGTAAAATAATTAATTTAAGTTAAGCAAAATAAAAAAAAATGTTTTTAATATTTATACGAAAAAAGCCATTTTAATATCTTTGATAAATAAATTAACAATTTCTTTTTAGCGAGCCGAATAATGCATGACCATTATTAAACAGGGCATGCTTTGAAGAATCGATACAAAATAAAATTCGATAAATATTGTGCCCTTTGTGTTAAAAATATCATCATTTTTTTCGATCCAGTTTGGAAACATTTGCCGCCTTTCGACTACGGTGGACCAAACGCGCTGAAATATTTTTTTTATTCTGCTTTAAATTCCCCCCCTCCCCATTTTGGAGAGCCTGGCCCCCACACACATACACATTAAAAAACAAACTCATACATATGGTCACCCATCTGGTACTGGCCAGCCTCAGCGTTAATAATACATTGAAATTTTCATCATTGAAAAATAAGTTGGTTTTTTTTGCCTTTTGTGTCTTCCGTAGTTTGCTTTTTATTAAGTACAAATGTAAACAGAGTAATCAAATCGACTCGAAGTAACTGGTTGCCTATGAATAAATGAAATTATTTGAAATCCAGATACTTATATTATAATATTTTTGCATATGCCTATAGAAAATCACCCTAAATCTTAGTTAGACAAGCAATAAACAAATTAATTCTTTCAAAAACCTTTTTTTTAACTATTTATATACGTTTTTTGTGCAAAACAAAAAACGCCAATTGTTAACTTTTGGGGGAAATTTAACATTTCAAATTTAATTAAAAATAGTAGAAAAAGTTTTAGATTATTCTGCTTTCTATATGATAAAATTCAGGGTTTTATCTTTCTGGAAAAAAAAAGTTACACAGAAATAATGGATTTTAATAAATGTAATTTCGTTTTAAAAAGCAACAACAACTTGATTTTTCGGCAATTTCTGGCGGTTCCTAATTGTTATTATTGTTATTATTATTATTGTTTTTTAGTATTGCTATTGTTATTATTATAATTGTTATTATTATTGTTGTTATTGTTATTATTAGTATCGTTGTAATTATTAGCAGTAGAATTAATAATAGTAGCATATCATTATTATAAGTATTAACTATTATTATATAAGTATTATCATTATCTTTATTATTATTAGTAGTATTATTATTATATTTATTACTATTATTTAACTGTGTATTCATTTGTCGCTTTGCAACTATATAGAAGGAGATACACTGAGAATGTGACAATTCTTTTGTTCTCGTAGAAAAACGGAAGATATGTATTAATGCATAGATTACGATTTACGATTACTATTGTTAGTAGTAGTAGTAGTAGTAGTAGTAGTAGTAGTAAGTTTCTAACTATCATAATTGTCCCTAAGTTTTGAAATCATAATAATTGTTTTTACTTTGCCAATCAGCAATTAAACTATTTTTTTCTTTTGCAAAACGTCCTCTATTAATGTTAACATAATTAAAGACACTAACTTTAAGTTATGTCGGTACGTTAATACGCGCCACCCAAACGCCTCATTATCTGTAATTCATTGTAACTATTATTTTTACATAACATTATTACATAACATATTTTAATTGTGGCATTTACATATGTATTACAACCTATTGTTAATTACAGCAATTCTTTTTTATTGTGAACGTTCAGTATTATTGTTTATATTGTTTTCAATGTTATTTCGTGTTTTCAATTGTCTATTAATTAAGAATATTGGTAATTTTTTAAAAATATTTCCATGTCGCCGATTTCGAATCATATGAATGCAAATGGCTTCTCTGCCCATCGGTCATCAAGCCTCGAGTTTTGGCAATAAAAGGCCTTTCTTATGCTTACCCTTCTACAGCCTAGCACCGCTTAAATCGACTCCCCCCAACCCCATCTCTCTATTTCATCCCTTCTTGTCTCTCGCCTTCTTTCTTTCTCTAATACCCGATCTCATTTGAAACAGTAAAGTCTTGTTGTAATGGGACTGGGAGGGTATCAGTCTTAACGCCCTCCTCACCGCTCGGTCTTTTGTGAGTAAGCGGCTGGCAATCAATGGTTGATTCACGAGTGTCAGTTTCCCTGGGAAAAGAGGGAATTGATAACGGGCCTAATTAAAGGCCGATTGATCGAGGGTCAAAGTTGGAATAAAACAGGGCACGCGTGTCGATTGAAGACATAAGCACCGAAGGGTAGTGGGCAAGGAAGGAAGTGACAAATGGAGAGAGGTAGGGGTACTGCAATAGATGGGCACGCACACAAAGGGGGAAACGCCGAATAAAAGGGAAACCAGTAAAATGTGGAAGAATAGAAAAGCAGACATATTTTGCAAGAAAATGGCGTTCGAGCTAAAGAGCAAAAAATAAAAAAATAAACAAAGAAATGAAATTAGGATATTGGGAAGCAAATTGACATCTGATGAAATGTACGCCGAAACAACACACACAACACAGTCTTAACATGCGCCCATTTTATTTGCGCGTTTAGGACTAAATATATCATATCTAACTTAATCGTAGCAGACAGATATATTCTGATACTTCCGGCTTAAGTGTAGCAATAGCAGTGTCAGAAACCGACATTAAAATTGCGTGAAACAAAATTGAATAATTCGACCTCCTATTTTTCCAAGCTTATAACTACTTGAAAAATGTAATTCAAACGCTTTTTTTTCAATTAAAAGAGCAAAGACGAAATTTATAAAAATGGCAAGTTTAATAGAAAATTATGCAATATTTGTTTTTAAAATCGGTTTTCTTTAAAAAAAGATTTGAAGAAAATCAACGAAATTTTACTTACTTCGATTATAAACACATATATATATATAAATTCCAAAAAATCACTTACCTATAAACAAATACAATTCAATGTGTACTTCCATTCTTCATTGTTAAGAATTTATCCATATTTATATTTTAAATTCCATTTATTTTTTTAATAAAATAATTTTTTAAACGACTATTTGAAAAAGCCGCCATTACGTAAACATTTTAACGTTGTTATCGAAACGCCGGAATTAGGGTTTGATCTTGTTTTGAACTACAGATGGACAGAAGGAAATAAGTACCACGTGTTCGCGTTAGCCGTCTAGCCTCGTGCGTGAAGAAATATGTGACCCCATACCTAAAAAATAGTCAAATTTTACTTATAAGTGTTTGCATTTAAAAAGAAATCAATCAATTATTTTCTTTTCTCAAAGAAATACATAAATTTTGATTTAATATATTTTAATTCTTTATCAAGTGATTTTTTAAATACCTAAAAAAGAAAACATTGAATGAAATAGAAAAATTGTCGTAAGCGTCCAATATTTACTTGATAATATTTATTTAGGATAAGTTCCCACTTAACAACATCAATGTGGTTTTAAAAATAAAAAGGTTTTACACTTTGGACTTCACGGGTAAATTTAAAAAAAAAACACTTATTTTTTCGTTTTAAATTAGAATATTTTATTTATTGATCTTTTATCTTAAATCTGTGATATATAGAACTATGGTGCGTAAATTAATTATTTTAATTTTAATAGACATTTTAAAATGGATGAGGTTAATTTAAAAAAAAAACGTTTGTCTAAATTATTATATTTGTTTCATTGGAAAGGGCATCAAATTTCACGTTGGCCATTATTTTATTTTATTTTTTTTTTTGAAAATATCGTAAAAATTCATTTGCAACCACTTGCGAGCGATTTGAAAGAAAATAAACTTGATAAATGGGTATCTCCCGAATTGAACGACAATAAAAAGAAACGCTCTTACATCTACCCAACAAGAGCGAACTGTTTCTTTACTACGACCGGCGATGCTCAGCTCAGTGGCTAGATATCGACGAAGCTCAACGACACTTCCTGAAGCTGAAGCCAGATTTGCACGAAAAGAAAATCCTGCTAATTGTTTGGTGGTTGGCGACCGGTCTCATCCATTACATTTTTTTATGCAGGCTAAAACATTACGGCGGAGAAGTATTGTCAACTAATGGATAAAATGTATCAGAAACTTCGCAATAACATCCAGTATTAGTCAACAGAAGAGGACCAATTCTGCTCTACGACCATGCCCGACGGCACGTTGCTAAACCGACCTTGCAAAAGTTTGACGAATTGGGCTACGAAACACTGCATCATCCGGCATACTCTCCAGATCTCTCATCTACTGACTACCACTTTTTCAATCATCTCGACGACTTTCTTCGAGTTAAATGCTTTAAAAACCTAAGCAATATCAAAAAACCAATTCAGCGATTTTATTTCACCAGAACGAAAGATTTTTACGTTATTGGCATAAATACACTTGTTTTGCGTTGACAAAAATGTATTGATTCTGATGGTGCTTTTTTTTCGATCAATAAATTTGTGTTTAAGATGAGATTCGTTCATCTGAATTTTAATGTTAAAAACTGTAAGAACTTCCTTGTCAACCTAATAAAAATAAAAATAGGTTTAAGGCTCCTAAAATTCGTACTAGAATTGTCCGACTGTGGTTAGAGTACTTTGAAAAATGATTTGTAAAAGTGATATTTACCTGAAGGTTGAAGGTTCAATTCTCAGTGTGGGCGAACGAAAAATGCAATTGTGAATTAGTTAGGACCTCTATCCAGTGATGGCTGATGGAACAAGCGCACGCTACACCGATAAGTAAATAAAGGCTTCCGTTCGGAATTCCGTTCCAATTCACGAGTTCGACAGAAGCATTCCCAAGTTCAACAAAATACACCTGCAGAAGGTTGGAGGTGACATCGACCAAAACGTTGTAAAAATCACATTCAAGATGAGAACAGTAGTTTAATGAATCCAAATAATACGAATAACCAATCCTTATCTCGAAAATTCAGAAATGTTCAAAAGTCTTTTAAACGTTCTTATGAAATGAAATAATTCAAATGCAGTTTTAATAACAACATAACATCCTATCATTTTCACGCGCATTTTCTTTATATTTTTTCGATTCCACACTTCAAATTTTGTAGTAGTTTAAACGCTTCTAAATATACATTTTGTGTAATCTAACAGAATTGATTCTGTTGAAATCTTCTACTAAATTTGATATCGATTTTACGGATGATACTTATGCAAGGATGGACTAGACTTTTCGAAATGGCAAAAGATCGTCTATAGGACAATACATGCGATGATGGCAATAAAAGTAAGATAAATAGATTGAATGCGACTCGTTATCCCATAAAATGACGCATAACATCTCATCAGATTGGTGAACGATAGATTCTGGGCTCAGCGGAAATTGAACGAACGTCAAAATGATTTTTTAAATGGTAAAATTGACTTTAACTAATCTTTGTTTGATATTTTTGAATCCATATATTTGCATAAATCACGAAGAAATATTGTTTATGTCTTGTTCGGTCTATCTTATCGGTTTAACATAAATTCCGTTTATTATTCATTTATGTTTTTATGTTTTATTTTATTTTAAGTTTTTTTTAATTCTTGTCTCAATTTCCTTCAATCATTAAGATTCTTGGAAGCAATTCATTAAAAACTACGTAATTTATTTATAGTGACTTAACTTCAAGTTTCATCCTGGGTTTCAAGTTTAAAAAACGTGACTTGCTGGATGACCCATCACTAGGTTATTTGAATAAAGAAAAATGTGTTTGACAGGCCAATTAATTCATGTTTTAACTTTTAAAAATATATATATATAGCATCTGTTGCTTTCTTCTTGACAATCTTTTCATCTCCACATAAGAATTAAATAGTATTGCTACTGTTGGGAAATTATAACGTAACACTTTATTCCCCATTTGTATTTTTTATTCTCGCACGCATTTCTCTGTGTACGCCCGCGAAGTTCTTAACGAAGCCGGTGAGTAAAGCAAATCATGAGCAGATTTCATTTTCCGGTCAACTCGCCTTCATTTTCGCGCATTCTTTGTTTAAAGAAGAATACATTTTAGATGTTTACTTAAATAATTCATCGATTTTCATGAATAACTTACAAAGCACCTTTGGTAATTTTGTTACATGAAAAATGCTTTTCCCCCTTTTTCATGTAAGTAAAAATAAAGAGAATTAGTAAATGAAAATAAAATGAGAGAAAACGGGAATCGAACCCTGGAGATTAGTTTTAAAGAACAATAGGTTTTAAATGGAATGTCCAGTAAATTGTTGATTCTGATAAAATAAATAATAAATAAACTATTCATTGTTAGAAAGAATGTGGATAATAAAATATGGGTTAAATGAATTAGATATGTAGGTTGAATTCCTTTGTGAAAACAACAAAGGAAAAATAGGAAATCAGAATGTTCGGTAAACGTGCAGGTCGCGCATGTTGATGGCACGTGAATTGTGGTCACGTTGGCCGGACATGCATGGATTTCTCAATATAGGAAGTGAGAGTTAGTTAGTTAAAGAGAAGCCAGAAGAAGGGAGACAGAGAGTCAGAGTCAGACGAGAGTCTGACCAGGGAAGAGAAGGTTCAGTTCGAACCTTGGACTCTGGAAGCGAGAGAGTTTTAAACAGAAAAAGATGTAAAGAAAGAAACTTTGAATTCCTGAATGCAAAGCCATTGACCGGTCTATTGGAAGGAATAAATGATAATCATGTTTTTTATAACTGCCGTCTCCTGTGTCCATCATTACAACTAGAAAAGGTATTGTCAATTTATATATAAGAACCATTTGAAAATTATCATCTAAAAAGATATATGTTTAGAAAGTATATGTGTCATACTATTTATGTTAGATAAACAGAGCCATTTCATACAGAACTGTCAAAGCATAAATGCCCACCTCTCAATCTATCGGCCTATCTATCTAGATATGAAATCCCCTCTCAAAGTGTAATTATATGTACTCTCTCTCAATTATAAGCTCTCACTCTCTCTCTCTCTTTATATACACCTCTTAATGTCTCCATATCTCACAACATGATCACACACATGAACCTCAAAGATCTCTTACTTTCATGAACATTCTTAAGACTCTTATCATTCTTAACATGGAAACAAAAGAACATACATTCATCATTGTAATAATAACTCTACGTAACAATTTGTAGAATTTGCTTTGGATTATTCTTCTCATTTTGACTATCATTCTTTGCGACAATTTTTGAGGTTAAGTATTAAATCCGCAACACGGATTTTATACTAAGATTTAATACTAAGGTTTAATACTAAGATTTAATACTAAGGTTTAATACTAAGAGTGCAAGTTGCGTATTATTTAAGATTCTACATGGTCACGCTGAACGGAAAGAGTGCATGCAAGCCCCGTGGATTAAATAAATAGTTCAGTCGAAATTCCATACAAATTTTCGAGTCCAACAAAAAAATTCCTGAGTTCAACAAAATGCTCCCGAAGAAGAACGATGAGTGAGAATAACACTAATGATGAGAATAATGCTCCGAATAATCCAAATAATAAAAACCACTCATTTTCATCTAAAACCTGCTTTGAATTTTAAATGCAACCAAATTTTCGCTGATGCATCCCACTTGTTAACTAATAGAAACTTACTTATTTTACCTGAAATAGTGCTACGATATTTCGTTCCATAAATAACAACCAATTCCTATATCGGCTATAAAAACGATATAGAAAGAAAGAGTTACGGAAGCGTCAGTGATAAAAGCTGTATAAAATAAATTAGGGTTCAACGAGTACACCGTGACAGCATCTTAAGCGATAATTGTTTGTTCTTATTTATTACCCCCTCCCCCATGAGAGCAGAGTTAGACACAAGGTCGGTGTCTAATGTGGGGAATATTTAGCTCCCCTAAAAATAGCACTCTAAATAGGAACAAAAATAAAAAAAGTGACCTCTCCTTCACTGACTGAGAACAGAAACTACACTTTGGTCTTGTTTATATGTTTTTGGTTTGAAAAAATTACAATTTAAAAAAAAGCAAAAATTACAAACAAAAACCAGGCATTAAGTTTTTTTTTTTACATAGGCATCACCACTTATCAAGGTCCAGAGACCACTCCAGGATAAGAGTTAAGAGTGTACAGTAGTCAACTGGCCAATATAGTAATCGTTAGTAATGGAAATTCGATAAATTTGTTAGCTTATGTAGAACGGCTCATCAAGAACTTGTTTACGTTAGACTTGAAGACAAGCAGATTGTAGTCAGCTGGAAAGCAGGAAAACGAAGATAATTCCACAGGCGTGCAGTTCTAAGAAAGAAGCTTTGTTCATGGAATCTACATTTAGGTTTCGGTACAGATAAAGAGTGGGGGGAACTATTGGTAGTGTTTTCAGCTAGACGAGTGTTTCTTGTGAAAGTTTGGCGAGGGGGACCACAGACTGAAGCTCAGTCGAGCACTTACCATGAAAATATGGATAAAGCAGAGACAAACTATGGATAAAGCACTTACCATGAAAATATGGATAAAGCAGAAACAAACTCGCAACATCTATTCTGTGAGATAGAGGCTACGAAGTCTATTTTGAACTCTACCAAGGCACGACAAGTCCTTTCTAGCAGCTCCTGCCCAGATGTGGAAACAGTACTCCATCCTTGGACTACCTGGCTCTTATATAGATAGAGAATTGCATCCTACTGGATCGATAGAAGGATCCCACCATTTTTCCAGCAGCCTTGGCAACACATTTGATGTACGTGTTCCATTTCAGATAAGAAATAAAGGTCGAGCCCAGAAACTTGTCAAAACATGAGGGCTCCCGATTCATTTCAATTGGTGTCAGATGGGGACAGAGCGTTGATGATGTAACGATAAAAGCTTGGTTTTATATGCATTAAAAGTAACCAGCCATTCCTTTCTCCATTGTACCACGTGCTCAAGATCAGAGGAGAGAGAATCGGAGAGAATCTGAGAGAACTTGGTCGTTTCTGATCTTAGATGTGCTATCATAGATAGAAAGGTTGCTTCTATCGAGAGATTCGCTAATCCTATGAGATATAACTGTAAGCACATTTGCTGTAGATCTAGCAGAATGGAAACCATATTGCGTGTCACTAATAAGGTTATTTTTGCTTAGATGGGTGATAACTTCTGTATTTAACACAGATTCCAGCAATTCACTCATGACGCACAGGAGACTTATTTGCCTGTACTGAGAGGGAGATGAGTGATCACCTGAAATCTTAAACACATGGCATACTGATGAGATTTTCCAGGTAGATGGAAAGCATTTTTCCTTAAGACAACATTTTAACAGTTTTGTAAGTATGGGCGCTAGTTCTGGTTGAAGTTTTTTGAGTACTATAATTGGAATATCGTCAGGGCCGGTTGCTTTACTGGAATTAAGGTTTTTGATTAACTTAGCAACATAACGTACATATATTTATATATCACATAGCGTGTTTTCGGATACAGGAGGAAATATTGGGGGTTTGCGGCCTTGGTCGCAAAGGGTAGAATATGCTGCAAAGTTCTTGACAAAGCATTTGTCTTAGTCTGATGCTGACGAGATTACCTTAGGTCCATTGATGATAGTTCGGATAGAGCACACGCTTCTGTTCAGGATTCTGTTTGCTATTTGCCAAAACTGGTGGGAACCAAGCCGCTGCTCAGATACTTTTCTTAAGAAAATTGGGACAGCATCTTTCTAATAGGTTTATAAAACTTTGATTATTACTCTTGGCTGGTACCATTCACCATAATACCGCATTCATATCGTGAAGTTAAACCTACTGCAATATCTCAAACGTTTTGTGAAAAATATTTATATGTGGACGTATATATATATATATACATATATATATATATATATATATATACATATGTGCGTGTGCGTGTGCGTGTGTGTGTGTGTGTGTGTGTATGTTAATTATTGATAAATGCAAAAGGAAAAAGTTTATAGAAAAAAAGTCTTGGAATTCGATGGTGTAAACCGTTCGTGGAGGGGAGTGAGTAAGAAAGATTGAACCAAATAAAATATTGGGGTGCGAAATATTAGGGAGGGAAAACGGGGGTGGAATGTGACCTCCAAGCGAGAGAAGTCTGGGGGCAAAAAGGGATGCATGGGTTGGGGTACTCTAGTACCAAAAACAAAGCAGTAACGGAATTTCATTTGTGCCACCAGCTAAAAGTCTTTTTAAGGACTATGCAATTCTATTGGATGGGTTTCGAAGTAGCCAGGACAGCATGTGCCCTACTTTACAGTAGGAACATAAATTCAAATCTGTCACCTCTTACTGAAATCCGCTCGAAGCAACCTCCTCCAATCGCATCTGATTTTCACATAAAGTAGGTATTAAAAATAAACAATCGAATCGCGATCTGGAACAGATGTCCCCTCGTAGATCTTTTGAAGGCAGGTGTTCCATATAACCATTCTCGCTACTGCAAAGATAGAAAAAACATTATTTTCTCCCGGACAGCAGCTCATCAATGCTGTCTGTAACGTAGGTGGCGTCAGCGAAAAGCTGGCGTTCGGCATCGATGCAAGCCGTTACCTCTTTGACATACTCCATGAGTCCTGGAAGTTGGCTGCAATAGAAATAGACGTGCTCGGCTGTTTTAATTTCATAGTCATTGCAGCGCGGACACCAAGGAGCGATGCTTTTGTCGCCAGGTCAGGGAAAACTCAGAATTATTAAGAAAGCCACTTCTGAAGGGGATCCGAAGCGGTACACTCTACTAGTTCCCGATAAAGTTTATTCCTAGGTTGTGAGAGGACACTGATCTCGGGTACCGCGGCTCGATATTCTGCAAGGAACTTTGATTCCCTCCTCGGCCTACGATGACCTTCGACCAAGGCCTTGGTTTTGAGGGTTGGAAAAAGCGCTTCCAATCACAAGGACCCACGGCCTAGGAAAGCCAACCTCTTGGCATGTCTATGACATTTGAGATCGGGCCTTCCTCGCTCGGACTTTAAGTGTAGACCTCCCTGCGAACATATTGGTTTCCCCTCTCGCACAGAAGCGAGAAGTGGAGCTCTGTGAAAGCTTGGAGGCGTTTCGCAGACAGGAGCATTCCTGATAGTCGATAAATGATAAACGGTAAGTGGCGCACGCGTTAATTTGACCCTTCAAGAACAATCTCCTTCGAATCCAAGACACCACTGACGAATTGACCTTTGTATGTACTTCCCACCAGTTCTTAACTAGCTGTAAACCCGGTTCAAACCAGACACCAAGGACGCACATCAGGCCATCAGTCCAGCTGAATATACCTGGGACAGGGATTCATCCCTCCTTGCTTCCAACCGCAGACCGACTGTCTCTTACTTTGCGAAGGAAGTGTTCCAAGGCTAGGACGTAAAGCAGAGGCGACAGCGGGAAGCCCTGACACACCGACAGAGAGACTCTAAACGACTCTGACAGTCTACCGTTGATTAACACCGCTACTGTCGGCTTGTGGTACAGAACGGAGACCCACTTGCGCAAGTCCGGATTAAAACAGGCAGCTTCTTAAACAGAGCCCAGCAAACGATGGTCTGTCCTATCGAAAACCAAGGACTGATCTAAATTTATCAAGGTGGCTTCGGTGTCTTCTATTCCCTCTACAATCAGGCGGATCAAGTGTCTTGAATGGATCTCCTCTTGTAGCTCTAGTCCGATTCTATCAAGTCAGTGATGACAACCTGCAAGCGATTTGCAAGAATCTTTGCCAAAATTTTTAACTCTGTGTTTAGCAGAGCTTGTAGTCATGTCAATTTCCCTCCGGACTATGCCGTTAACCTTTCCTTCGCTTAAGAGAGCTCCCATGAGTTCTGCAGGTGTCTCGGGTAGTATGATGAATACCTGCATCGACTTCTTCTCTTGCGCTGGTATTCAGGCATTAACTTGGCTCTCCCATACTTGATGTCTCTCCGCATCCTCATTGGTGGGTAAGAAGATGTCCAACATAGCGAAGCTCCTCTGGCGCGCTTATAGTGCTGGAATGTATAGTTCATGGAAGAGCCCTAATTTTTTTCAGCTCCAGGAGGCGGTTTCCGGGTATGTTTGAGGTGACGAGGGGCAGGACTCTGCTCTCAATTACCTCCCTGCCACCCGGCACTGGCTTCATGAGGTCCTGGTCTCTGTACTTCTGAGGGGAAAGTTGTTTTTCTACTGTCTTCCCCCACGTGGATCCTCTTGTTTGTAATGATGCTGGGTCTTTGGTGGGGTATTACCATGATTTCTGTTCTTTGGCAGTAGCCGCCCCTTTTGTGAGGGTTGCCTTTTTTGGAAGCATCCCTTTTCTCAATATCCTTTATGGCATGCTCTCCTTTGGTTTTAATGCGATCGACCCCACTTTTGGGAAGCCGTCCTCTTGGGGAGCATTGTCCCCTTTTATTGTCATTGGAGCAGCTGTCCTGTCCCGGTTTGTGAGTTTCAGGCGATATTTATCCGCGTGTTTCTTTTAGATGAGTCGTTCTCTTGGGAAGTGTCCTCTGGAGTTGCCGTCCCCAATTTAGTTAACCGGGCGGAATGCTCCTTCATTTTTGGAGTCGGCTCCTCTTTTGAAGGAGCGACCTTTTTGGAGAGCATCTACCTTCCCATGTCTCTTTCTTTGGTTCTTTTTTTCAGGCGGTATGCCCCGCCATTTTTTTCGTTTGGCTTCCTCCTAGGGGAAGCGGCCCTCTTGGGAAGCCGCTGCCTCATTGTTTTTGAGGTATCCAGGTGGTATGCCCCTTTCTCTGTGGGAGCAGCTGTTTCAGTTGGGGTCTCCAGGCTGTGGGTACCCGTTGATTATAATTATCTCCCTTTAACGTATACCTGCTTTATATTTCGCAGCATCATCTTATAAGGAATGCGAAAAAACGACAGTTGGCTCCATTAAACCATTCCAGTGTGTATTTATCACTCAATGTTATAAAAATATATATTTAAATAATTCCATTGTTTATTTATCACTCAATGTTATAAAAATATATATTTAAATAATTCCATTGTTTATTTATCACTCAATGTTATAAAAATATATATTTAAATAATTCCATTGTTTATTTATCACTCAATGTTAGAAAAATATATATTTAAATAATTCCATTGTTTATTTATCACTCAATGTTAGAAAAATATATATTTACATAAATGAGAAACACGCGGATATCAAATTATTACTCAATCCAAATTAAAAGAGTAAACTAAAATAAAAACACTAACATGATAAAACAATTGAAACGATTGGCAAAACATCTGAAGAGAATAAAAAAAAACAATAGAAAGCTCATGTCGCCATTATTTCTCTTCTTTAATGTCTAGTCTTCTCTAAAGTTGCTTCATTTTTATTACTATTGCTAATGTTCAGTCGACCCTTCACCTCAATAATGTGGCGTAATTAGTAACACAAATCAATAATTTTTGTTCTACTATAAATTTTTCATCGTTAATTAAAGCTTTTCTTCATCAAATTTGATGGTTGTAAGACAAATGGTCGCAAGTAGGAATATAATACTCGCTACACGACAAGCTTACCTAGCGAGCAACAAACAATAGAATTTTCACAATGTGACAGAATATATAATTATTTCCACAGCCGGCTTGGATTATATCTGGTCGAGATGATCACATCCCTTGTTCGAGACGAAGTAGGTCCATTCTAATGTCGGTTTCTAGACTAAAAATAGAGTTTCTTGTGTGTGGCGCGTTTACTCAGATGGCAGAATGGTCGCATCCGATGCAAGAGGCTCGGCTTTCGAATACCGGGTTCGGATGTGTCTAACATGAGCCCAAATGAGAGCAAAACTCGAGTCTTGGACTTCCGGTTTGTTGGGTGTTATGACTCTTGTGAGGTGCGACATTTTCTGGCTGTGGAAATAATTATATATTCCCACACATTCTGAAGGAGATATTTATTTGTGTATTTATATTACTGCTGTGGCCTTAGGAAAAGAGTCATAAAAACTTGTTCTACTGAGTCATGGTGTTTCTTTGGCAAAATAGAGGTCCTTCTAAATTTTGTTTACTATGGCGAACAATGGGTCTAATCTCCGGCAGGAACATAGTCTCAGCTTAATATACTGCTGATTGTATATTATAGCTGTGATTGTATAGACCTATAGTACCTGTTGCAGTTCCATTTCTGTAACTGTGATGTATGCTTTCTTTAGTACTCGTTTCAACGTGTTGACAAAGCAATTTGCTTGCCTGTTTGATTACGGATGATACTGGGGAGCCGTGACATGTCATCACACAAATAAAGAATGGTTTATATTTGCTGGTCTCTATTGATGATTTTCTGTGCTGTAACACTAATAAATTCGTCTTTTTGTATTTTGCGTTTAATTTCAAGTAGTGTCACCGGAAGGATAATATTGCACGTCATGGTTTTAATTTAACTATCGCTACGTAAAGAAACAATTACTGAGTCCCCAGGAGGTTCACTCTGTCTCGGGATGAACATTTAAAATCCGTCCGCATTTCCGATTTGCTTGGAGGGAAAGTACTCTAACTTGAAATTGTAATTCAACAGAACAGTACACCAACCCAGCAGTCTGTTTTTTTTTGTGTAGACGCAAAAGTAATCAATAAATATTTATCGCCTATCTACAGTATAAATAATCGTCCGTGTAAATATTGGTGGAACTTTCTAACTGCGAAGATTATAGCAATAGCTTCTTTCTCGATCTATGAACAGAGCTTTTTTGTCAGCATCAAAGATATTGATGTGTATGCAATGTTTTTTACATTACACTTATGTAAAATGCAGGCCCTTATTTTGTATGAACCCGCATCGCTAGCAACTATTATATCTAGTGTTAAGTGATAGTGTGTAAGAAATACATCTGATGTATTTTTTTAATTTATCAAATGCATTACTTTTTAGAAAAAGAGATAATTATCAATAATTATTTAATCATCAAGGATTATGTATTAAGAATGGAATACATGGGTCAGAGGGGGAGCACTATTTCAGTTTTCGAAGTTCCTGATGTAGTCCCTGCAGAATACATTTGCGCCTTCTACTTACAATATGGATATATCACCGGAGTGAATGCAGACACGTTTAATGGAGTATGATCCTTTGAAATACTACTGAACAAAGATATTTTTTTAAAAAAAAATACCGTATTATCTAGAAATAGAGGAGAAAACTGCTAATCGTAGTAGAAGACCGGCATGTTGGATTTGTAGGGAAGTGGGGCACCTTATTTTGACGTGCCCCACGAGAATGCCGACCCAACCAAACCCTAAAAACAGAGTTCTTGAGCTCTTAAAACCCAAGACGGGAGAACTGATCAGAGACAAGACCGAACCCCTAACCACCCCGCAAAAAACCAGAATGTCAACACCGGCAAAAACGATATCACCAGACGACTTTGAAAAAGATTTCACTGCCATACTCAAGTCCCATCAAAAAGACACTCGTTCAGAAAAAAAATCCCTAGTGGCCTTGACTGTTTGGGTAAGAGCTTGTTAAAACCGGATCTCACTTTCCGCGCAAACATCGTTTCTGTGGGTGGGCCTGCTGTTGGTCTGCTCGGGTTGGGTGTAATCCTATACACGTGTAGAAATTGTTGAAGTGCTTCATCCGTGGAACCCCTGTAGCCTTCTTCAGTGTTTTTTTAAGAGTGCCCACAAAGCGTTCCGCTTGCCCATTCGATCGTGGACGGTATTGGGGAGTGGTGATATGATTAACTTGGAACGTATCACAAAAACTTTTGAACTCAGCAGACGTAAACTGGGTTACGACACAATCGACTACATCGAAACGTGCGAACAGTTCATGTAAGAAATGTATAGTCGTTCCAGTTGTCGGTCTTCTGCACCTCAATACCTGAGGCCACTTGCTGTAACTATCGACTACGATTAAGTAATAATTGTCCTCGAGCGGACCCGCAAAATTGATGTGCACTCTAGACCATGGTTGGTCAGTCTTCGCACAAGGTTTAAACGTGGTGGTGATTTAGCCGTAGGGGCACAGTATGTGCACGAGTTTATCCTCTCATTGATGTCATTATCCCTTTTAGGCCAGTAGACATAACTCCTCATCAAAATCTTCAAACGATTTTCCCATGGTCTCCTGTGTGGAAATCCCGTAGAATTCCTTTTTGGAGACATTTGAGAATTACCACTCTTTCGCCATATAGAAAAACCGCATTAGAAAGCGAAAATATTTCCGGAGCATCGCTCTTTATGGCGATCTTGTTTTTTTTATGTCACAGACGAAGTCATCCTTGTCTGCGTCGCTTCTAATCTCCCGAAAAGACACCGGACGTTCTCTGATTATGTTGCCCATCATCGTTTTTATTTCCGCGTCCGTTCGAACAGTTGCAATGATGGAATCTTCAAACGGATCCCTTTCAATGGTATCAACCTGGATAGGCTATCCGCATGGCTAATTTGTTTCGAAGACAATTACGCCAGGGTGAAATCATAATTCAGTAATAATGTACCCATCTCAACAGTCTAATAACCAAAAATCGTGAGCAACGGCTTATGATCCGTCTGCAATGTAAATTTTCTGCCGTGTAAATACATATGAAGCTTCTTTTTTCAATTTGAGAGTACTGTCTTTCGGCTGTGGGTAGCGTTCTTGCTGCATGTGCGATCGGTGTCCTGGTACCGTCAGGCATTATATGAAGTATGCAAGCTCCCACACCAAATGAGCTTGCGTCACACGCTACTATCATTCTAAACCTTGCATCATAGTGTGTCAAAAAAAACTAAAGTTAACGTCTCTTTGATCTTCTCAAACGCCTTCTGGCATCAAGTCCCAGGCTTTCTCTTGCATCAGCAGTTCATTTAGTGGGGCGTGCAAATCATGCATTTTCTTGATGAAGGCTTGATAGAAATTAGCCAGAAAGCTTTGTAGTGCTTGCACGTTATTGGGAGCAGGTATGATCTTTACGGCTTCCGCCCTCTCAGGGTCGGGATGTCTAGCATCTTCATCAATAATGTGACCTAAGTAAAGTATTTCCTTCATCGAGACGTCACACTTTGCTTCTTTTATTCTCAAACCGAAACTTTGAATTCTTTCAAAATCTTCATATATGTGTTTTCGGTGCTCATCTGTGGGTTTACTGGCTATGACAATATCATCCAAGTAGGCGCAAGAGAAATCGAGGCAACCTAGAATGGTATGCATGACCTGCTGGAAAATTGAAGGTGCGACCTTGACTCCGAAAGCTAACTTTTCAAACTTGTAGCGTCTCCTGTGTGTATTTATACAGAGGAGTTTTGAACATTCCGCCTCGACGGGGATCTGCAAATATGCGTCGCTCAAATCCACGTTAGAAAATACTTTACCACCGTTTAATTTGTTGAATATCTGGTGTGGTGTGGTGTGGGAGTGGATAGTGGTAATCTTTGAGGGCTGCGTTCAGACCCGTGGAAAAATCCGCACATGCACGAATCTGGTTTGCTTTCTTTATTTACGGTAGGGCCTGCTTAATCACTGCTGCTTACTTTCGATAGTATTCCGGCGTCTTCCAGCCGATCCAATTCCTTGTCGATTTTCTCTGTTGCTGCAAATTGGACGTTTCGTTTCTTCTTGAAAACGAGCAGAGTGTTTTCTTCTAGTTCGAATATTGCTATAGCCTTTGTATATTTTCCTATTCCTGGTGAGAATACTCCTGGAAATTTCTTTTAACTTGTCCTTCAGTTGTTGCGCCTCCGTAGACGAGTATTCTCCCCTATTCATAGGTTGGTCCCACAATTCGAATCGCTCCATCCAGTCAGTACCGAACAGGTTTTCGGATGTCCTATGTACATACACTTTCACTTTTTTAGTAACACCATTTTAGGTCACCGGGAATGTGAGTTTTGCTTCAAATTTCACTTTATCGCCTTTCACAGATCGAGATGATTTGTTCGTCTTCCGCCTGATTGGTTTCCTTAGCCTTTTTCACGTCTTAAGGTTAATGATGGACAATTCTGATCCGGAATCCAATTGTAGTTGCACAGTTGTATTTGCGATGTTAACTGTGACATATTCTTATTCGAATCCAAGTCGGATCTAGTCTGTAAGACGCTGGTCTTGTCATTGTTCTTCCTGCATTGGATCGCTTTGTGGCCCTTCCTGCCACATTCATTCGTTGCAGTACTTATATTTGTAAAAACATTGACTCGACCAATTTTTCCCGCCACAGCGGTGGCACGGGCTTGTAGGGGATCCGGGTCTTGTGACTAGAAGGTACTTATTAGGTGTAGCCTGAGTTTTCTTACTTCCAGCTTTGCTATTTCGGAGTGAGTATTTTCCGGTCTGAAGGTCGTCCTTCTAATGAATGTTGCGCCTAACTCCTCGACGTGTCTCGAGTTGTTCCTTACGCAGACAACACGTTGACAATCCTTGGCCAACTTCTGGACGGTGAGGCCCTGTTCGCTGTCAAGTCTAGAGAGTCGTCTAATCTCAGCATTTTTGGATGAGACTAAACCTTGCGCAAAAGTAAACACTTGAAGTCATCTGTCGATATCAGACAGACAGAAATCATCGCAATGTTTTTTTTACCACAGACGCGAGGATCAGGTAATCGTCGTCGTCGTCGTCGCTTTTTTGCAGGTTAAAGCACTTCCATCTTCTATGAAAGAGCATAGTATTCGGGCTGAACAGTTCTGATAAAAGTTTGACCGCTTCAGAAAATTCCAATTCACTCGTCTTCCTGGGGAGAATATAATCCACACACTTGCTATGTTCTGTGGTCTCTAATTTCCTCAAAAGTAGGCGAACTTTTTAGCGTTGCCCCACCCTTGACAGTCCACGGTGAATAGGTCCTCATATCTCCAATGAAAAGAGGCAAGTCCGGTTGGTACTTGAAGGTTTCTATAGCGTTCCATATTGTACTTTGGGAAAAGCTAACATTTTTAACAATAGCTCCTCTTGTCTCTGTTGGAGTAGCATTCTCTCCTCCAACGCTTGTGGCCTCTCTTTAAATTGTAAGTGGAGCTGTTTATCACGTTCTTTTACATTTTCTACAGCCTTCTGCTGCTGGTCCATCTGCGCCTTGATTAGCTGTATTAATACTGCTTTAACCTCCTTCATCTTGTAATGGCTTTTCCAAGCGCACGAAAAAATATTTCTTTTTGACTGGAGAAAAGAGACATTATAATAAAAAAAAAAGAAAATGTCCTTTCCCTGAGTGTGTGCGTATGAGGAGGGGGCAATGTATCCCTTGCTTTTTGGTAAAAACATTAGAGATACCCTAATATGAGGGTGGACAAAAAATTTGCTTGCGAAGTAAAAGCAAAAAAATACACTGTGATACATTACAGTTGCAAAAGAATAAAACTAATTGTGGAATTGCTTGGAAGTAAACCAAAATGGCTAGGTTTTTATGTGGGGGGGGGGCTTGCCCCCACCAGGAAGAAAAAAAAAGTTTTTCATTTAAGAACCGAGAGTTAAAAATAGAATATTTCAGAAAATTCCACTCAATAAAAAATATTTCCTTTTGTCCAAGTAAAACGAAAGGGGAAATAAACATTTCTCTTCCGTTAGGAATTTGCATAAAGTTAGCAGCAAAAGCAAATTTAACATTATATCGCTCATTAAGTTCGAAGATTTCAATCCCGATCGATAAAGCAAAAAAAAAGAATAAAAATAGACAAAGAAATAAAATAAAATAAAAAAATAAATAAAAACATTACCCCCCCCGCCTCAAACATACACACACAACGTCCACCATATCCTTATGTAGCTAGAATGAAGGTCTGCTAGGTTCCCACTGCCGATATGACCCTAAAATGGGTAGGTCGCTGTTTTCAGACTCTTCAGCTAAAGTTAAAAAATGTTTCCAACTTTTTAACCTAATTTGTACTAATTACCGCTAACTGTTTTCTTATTACAGCTTTGACTTAAAAACTCGTAACTAAATTTTACCTATCTTGTCTTGCTTTTTTGTTCTGTCCTGAAATATGCTTTTAACCAATATCGGCTTGTTACATGTAAAACGGAAAGAAAACTATGTAAAGGAGAACTTCCAAATTAAAATCTTGAATAATTATCTAAACTCAAATGTAAATTAATATTAAGCCGACTTCACAAATTGATAAAAGTTAATTATTGGATTTTAATTATAAGGTGAAGCTCGAATGATTCAAACTCGAGATATATAATGCCAAAATCATCCACCCATTAATATGGGAGGAGAGATTATCTGGAAAAGCGTCCTGAATTGATAATTGAGCACTATACTTAATAGTAGATATTAATAAGCCCCTTGTACCCATCCCCCCCATTTTTAATGGAGAGTAGATAATACAGTGGATGTGTTATCGGCAGCTCCAGTAACTCTCGCTTCTCCTTTTTTGTCCCTCAGTCCTCATGCAAATGAGAGATTTTTCTGAAAAAGGGTGAAGAAAAAGCTGCTTTTCAGGTCAGTAGTACTTGATGAATGGGATGTTGGAAATTTTTCTGTCTCTATGTCTATCCTCGTGGCCATGTCACTAGTAAAGGTGCTGGGGGTAAACGTTTTGTCTGGGCTGACATTATCCGCCTGATAGTCTGGGACTCGAACCTTGGATCAACCACTTGGGAGGCTGTCCTATCAGCAGGCGCAAAGTACTGGTACTGCTGTATTGTCATGTGGTGAATGGATTCTGGACCATGCAGTAGTCTCTGGTGGGGCCTCCCGATGCCATAATAGTGGGTAATTGTTACGGCTATACCTTTTCATGTGCTGCAAAAAAAATCCTGTCTTTTTCTCTCTTACTTTCCCTCTCTGTACTACTCTAACCAAGTATGCCGACCTGTTCCACAAATCCCAAAACCTCAACATGAAACATCTCCATAAAAAAAACTAGAATACACCTAGAACCCCATCTTCCAACGTAGACCCCTACTACAATGTCTCCTTCTCCAACATCAGGGGTCTACGTTCCAACCTTACAGAGGTTGAAACCCAATTACAGGAGGCGACACCAGACATATTCTTTCTAAGCGAAACTGGAATAGGGCCGACCACTTCTCTAGATGAGTTCATAATTAACGGATACTCTAACTTAACATCTAAATTTGACCTCCAAGATCGCCATGGGCATGGACTATGTGCCTACATTAAAGATGGCTTCCCATGTGGCAGGGATATCTCTAGAGAAGATCCTAATTTACCTTATATGTGCTTCCGCGTTGCACTTGGTTACACCACTGCATTTATATTTGACCTCTATCTGCCCCACAACAGCGGAATTACTATCTTTAAGAGCATATCTGAGAAAATAGACCACATCCTGTCTGCACATCCCTCAGCTAACATCAACATCTGTGGTGACTTCTACGTCCATAACGTGGAATGGCTGACCACCTCAAATAAGACGGATGAATAGGGGAGGTTCTGTCATGATTTTGCTATTGCTTATGACTTCACTCAGATTGTTCGTGTTCCCGATACTACTGGTCAATATGCAAGCCCCCTAGACCTTTTTCTCTCAACTTCCCCTGAGCTATGTTCATGTTCCGTTCTTTCTCCTCTAGGATCCTCCGACCACTCCGTCGTATCAGTTAAGATAAAATGTATACTGTATATCGATACTCCATGGCTGACTGGGTTAGCTTCTGCACATTTATATCTCATCTAACTCTGCATTCCATGTTTAAAAAGGATGTGTCCTCTATAGTATCAGACCTGACCGAATGGTTAATTGTAGGCATAGACCGATTCATACCATCAAAAAATTCCAACAAAAACCTACCAGCCAGCCATGGTTCTCCCCAGAATGCGCTGCTGCCATCGCGCACAGAAATCACTTTTTTACTAGCTACCAACGTAATAGATTCACTGAAACTAAAGCTGCTCTCAGGAATGCCAGCAACCACTGTAAAAGAGTAATAAAAAATGCAAGAGAGCTATATGCTCAGTCTGTTAAATCCAAAGTAGCTGATCAGCTTAGTGACACGCAATATGGTTTCCGTTTTGCAAGATCTACCGCAGATGTGCTAACGGTTATATCTCAAAGGATTAGTGAATCTCTTGATAAAGGCTTCCTTTCCAGGGCAATTGCTCTTGACATATCAAAGGCCTTCGACAAGGTATGGCATAAAGGCCTACTTCACAAGATGTCTAGATAACTGAAAAGATTCTCTCTATCATTAAATCGTTTCTCTCTGATAGGCTCATAAGAGTAGTGGTTGATGGACAAAAATCAGAGGCCTGCAGTATTAATGCTGAAGTCCCTCAAGGGTCCATCCTGGGTCAAACTCTCTTCCTGATCTACATCAATTATCTCCCTAAACACATACTTAAATCATTCGTTGACATCTATGCTGATGACACGACCATCTACGGCAACACATCAAAGGCTGTAAATGACAAAGCTCTCTCTGATTCTCTCTCCTCTGATCTCGAACGAGTGGTTCAGTGTGGGAAGACGTGGCTGGTTACCTTTAATGTATCCAAAACCAAACTCCTATCCTTACATCATCAACGCTCTGATCCCCATCTGGCATCAATTGAAATGGATGGCTCTCGTCTAGGAGAAGCCCCATTTTTGACAAGCTTCTGGGCTTGACCTTCACTCCTGATCTGAAACACGTACATCAAGTCTGTTGCCAAGGTCGCTAGAAAGATGGTGGGATCCTTCTACCGCTCCAGAAGATATCTCACTACTGATGCAATTCTCTATCTATATAAAAGCCAAGTACGTCCAAGGATGGAATACTGCTGCCATATCTGGGCAGGAGCTACTAAAAACAGCCTATCCTGCCTTGACAAAGTACAAAATAGACTTCGTGGCTTAGTGGAGGATGCTCTTTTATCTACCCTCAACCTCTCTCCCACAGAAGAGACGTTGCAAGCCTATCTTTGTTTTATCGCTATTTCCATGGCAGGTGCTCGTCTGAACTCCAATCTCTGGTCCCCCCTCGCCAATTTTTTACGAAAAACACCCGTCTAGCTGAATCCACTGTCAAAAACATTCCCCACGCTTTATCTATGCCTAAATCAAAACGTAGATTCCATGAAGAAAGCGTCTTTCTTAGAACTGCACGCCTGTGGAACTGTGTTCGTCTGCCTGCTTCCCACCCGACTAAAACTTGGATTTCTTCAAGTCCAACGTAAACAAATTCCTGATAAACCGCCCTCTTTAGTAGACAGTTTATTAAATATCCACACTAACGTACTGTGCTTACAATAACCATTATCCCTGAGTGTCTTCAGTGCCTTGATAAGTGCTGACCACCTTGTAAAAAAAAATACTTTACGCAAGTCAATGCCGTTAATGTGGGTTGTGATTCTATGGAAAGAGTCATAGAGAAAGACACGAAAGAATTAGGTAGAAACGATATATAGTATACAAGAAAGTGAATACGAAGAAAGGCTCTCGGTATTTTCGACTGTAAAGTTAGACAGTCTAGAGTTGTGTCGAGATAATTCTATGTGAGAGTATTAACTTCCGGATTCATAAAATGATTAGAAAATTCCATTACGAGTGAATGAGGAAGTCTACATAACAATAAAATTTCAAGAAATAAACGCGAATTAAATGTGATTAACTTTATTTTGAATATAAAGAATTTCGACGGATGGGCATTACTTGTGACCTAATATAAAAGTATCTCATAAGTTTTATGCAGATAATTATTTTTGGTATAAAACTAGATTATCTGTCTCTTATTATATATATATATAAATATATATATATATATATATATATATATATATATATATATATATATATATACGGACTAGTGTATGCATGTTTGCGTGTGAGTGATATACCTGATAATTCATTCGCTTCAGATGTCTCAGACATTCGAAATGTAATTACGTTTTTTTATTTTATTTTATCCTCAAGGGAACTTCATCCGCTTCACTCGAAAATCTCATGTCCGATCATGACAATAGATTTTTATATCATTATCATCATCTCTATCATCACAATAAATTTTACAAAAAATCATTATGGTTGTGAATACAAAAAGAATTATCCGTTTGCTGAAAAGACAGATTTCATTGAACAATTTTTATTTCAACCAAGAATTGTTGTTCAATTTGATTACTCATGCTAATCAAAATACAAGTAACTTATTTGAAAAAAGTAAGGCAATGTAAAAGTGTATATTCTTCCATACTCATCGTCCGCTCGGCTTTGCTCCGATCATGACATAATACGCTCTGGTTTGACTGTAATCTGACGTAAAATCAGCCAATTAATGCGCGGCAAAATAGCAGACGAACTTTGGGGGAAAATAATGGAAGAAAATATCAATAGGTTAAGTAAAAAATAAACACTGAAACGGTTGTTTCTAACGACTTTATACAACATGAATATCTCCACCTTGGATAAACAGTTGCAGACGCTGGAAGATATGATTTTCTATTGCCAAACAAAACGTTGGTAATGATCCTTTTGTCTCCTTCTTTTACCATATATCGGAAAGCTAACTTCTTTCACATTCGGTGTCTCTTCACACCCCACTTTTTCATAGTCTGATGCGATCGTAGAAAAGGAGGGAATATCCTGGCGATCTTAACTTAATTCAATTTTCAAAAAATTAACTGTTGCGTAAACCCACTTTGTTCATAAAGGGGACAAAAATGAACTTTACTTTGCATAAGTTACAACTATAAAGATAAAATGTACTAAAAATAATTAAAAACAAACTCAAAAGTGTTTATTTTTAACTTTTGTTTAAAAAAATATGAAAAACACAAAAACATTAGTTATCTTATTAATTTTGTTCAATTTCGTTTGAAAAAATATGGTTAAAACTTTTTTGTACTTAAAAAATTTGTCGCAAGAATTAAACAAAAATTGTTACGGTAGGTCGTTGTTTCTTTTTTATTTCGCTATATATTTTTTCTGGTGATTTTATTATATTTGAATGGTTTCTTCAGTGTTTTCTTTCAATAGCGTTGTTACGCTTTGATAATCGGCGACCCTGTCATGCCCCGTGGAAAGTTACATCTTGATAAAATTCTGCAGAAATACCCAATTAAAATGTAAGAAGTTTAAATATAATCGGTCAATCGAATAATTTTAAATGTTCAAAATATAACTTTGTCAAATGAACAATTCAAAAGGTAATAAATATAATAATGTTAAATGAACAATTTGAAATGGAATTAAGCTATTTTCTTTATACACAATTTCAAATGTAATATATTTAATTTTGTAAAATAGAAATTAAAAATGCAATACATTTATTGTTTATAATTAATAATGAAAAATCTAATAAATATAATTTTGTTTAAGTAACAAGGTTAACTGTAAAAGTATAATTTGGGAAAACTAATAGATCTAAAATCTAATAAATATAATGGTTTCTAATGAAAAATTGTAAATATAATAGTATAATTTTGTTAATTGAACAATTTATATTGTTACAAAATACTTTGTCAAACAACCAATTCAAAATTAAATAATATAATTTTATCAAATACACAATTCAAAACATAAAAAATATAATTTTGTAAAATAAACAATTCAAAATGAAAAAAAATTTGTAAAATAAACAATTCAAAATGTAATAAATATAATTTTGTCAACTGAAAAATTCCAAATTTAATACATATAGTTTTGTAAAATGAAAAATTAAAATGTAAAAATAGAATTTTGTCAAATAAACAACTAAAAATTCAATAAATATTATTTTTCAAATGTAACGTTTAAATATGTTATAAATATAATTTTGTCAAAAGTTAGTTTTATATGTAATAAATATATTTTTCACATAAACTTTTTTAAATGTAATGAATAGTTATATTTCAGGCGAAAACGTTCTGTTGGAAATCTCAATTTTTGTAATTATATATTTTATTTAATTATATATTTTTCTTAAGTTTCCAGTAATTTTCTTAATAATTTTCTGGGTTTTTTTTTTGGGGGGGGGGTAGAGGAAAACCATTCCATTGTTTGATTGCGAATACGGATCGATTGTCAGTTGAATGATGATGATCGTTTATCGATTACAAATTAATAGTCTGACAAAATGATTGCTTATGAATGCGCTTTACGATAATAACACGATAATAGATTCTTAAGTTGTTATATTTCACAAGTATATCTCACTTTGTTGCAACCTGTTCTACAGATAGAAAGTTCTAGAGAAGAAACTGTTAAAAAGTCTAGTTGATGTACAGCACACTGCCGAACAAATGAGATCGTAAGGAGACGAGTTCTTTCTGTCTTACAAGTACGAATAAAGATTGTACTGCGTCCATAGAAATAAAGATAGATTAGAAAAATACTAGCAACGTCTCTTCTGTGAGAAACGGCTTTAAAACAACATCGTAGCGGTAATTGGGCGACAGCGGTGATTACTTCGGAACACCGAGCTAGTCATGTAGAACACGAATGTGGCCGAGTTGAGAAGCTAAAAGAGAACTGTCTATGTCGACTACAGCTCCATGTTAGAAGTAGCTAATAACAGTACGATCGATTCAACATCAGATCAAACCGGCTTTTCCTGTACATTATTGCGAGTAGAAGCCGGCACGTTAGCAATTGT
This sequence comes from Euprymna scolopes, assembly GCF_053919585.1. NCBI lineage: Eukaryota > Metazoa > Mollusca > Cephalopoda > Sepiida > Sepiolidae > Euprymna > Euprymna scolopes. Next base: position 26,477,186 of record NC_136518.1, read on the forward strand.
GTAATCAGGAGTCGCGGGGATATCAACCTATGGGTCAACCAATTCAGCAACTGAGATTGGACCAACAATTGAAAACTTGCCGATGTATGATGAATATGGACAATGGTTGCAGATCGATATCGTTCGCTAGGTCGACAACCAATAAATGTGCGTTGTTCATCGTAAGATGATGTGACAGAATTTGGATATGGTCAGCTCAGAATTAACTATCTTGTGCCTTCCTTGTGATTTGCGCCGATAGGGATGGCAGATAAGTAGTGAACAAAAGTAATAAATGTGTGCAACTAGAATTGAGATGGGTGTAAAGTAAATTATAAAACTTAACTTTTTTTATAATTTGTTCCATAAAAGCCTTTAAAAGCAACCACTGACTTGCCCCCATCTCTTTTATCATTCATATATGTTTACTTGAAACTGAAATCTGTTCCAAGATGTTTATCTAATGCATAGTTTCTCTTCTATATACTGTTTAAAATTAGATGTTAATTTAAGCAAACCTATATCACTTGTAGTAATGCACAAAGAAATTAAATCGAATTTAAAAGCGAAAGAATGTAAAAAAAACATCTACAATTGGATGATATAAAAAGTATAAATTTATCTAAATTGTAAAATAAGAAACTAATTTCCTATCCTTAATCTCTGTCGAAAAAATGAAAATCATTTACACGAAACAATAATAAAGTTGACTCATTTTATGTTTTTGCCTTTATAAGCATACAAAACCCCATACTAAATATACTAGCAGATGTACACGGCATTAAATGTAATGTTAATTTTTTCAAGTTCAAAGGTTAAAGTAATATTTGGTGCGGCTCTTCATGAACTCTTTCACATGGGGATAATGAACATCAAGTAAGGGTTTCGCTACCATCCCAAGGTTAGGGAAGTTTATGAAGGGTCGCACTAAATATAAACCTTAACATTTGACCTTGACCTGTGTATCATCTTTAGGTCAGAGTCCGTTATCATCTCAGGTTTTGTCTTGATCTTCCAATGGTGTTGGCGGTAGGAGAGTATATATACATAGGCTTATGACCTTGATTTTTTACATTTAATTTGGAAAATGGTGTGCTGCATAATCCCTAGGTAGGGGAAATCATCATGCCAGGTTTGGTCATGATTGGTCCAGTGGTGTGCGCTGTAGGAGTGTTGTACACACAGACACATACACACACGAACGCTAATACTTTATATTATACTTCTAATGGGGGGGGTATGAGACGAATGGATTCGCCAATCATTTTTATAACCAATGGCTGTGCTAAACAACCAATCAAAACGTCGCAAAATTATTACAAAAATCGTCGAATTTTAGATTCAGTTAGTTTGCCATTTCCTACGTCACGGACCGCATTTAATTCTTCGCCGCCATCTTGGTTACTGATCTGAACTACGCTGCCATCTTGGTTACTGATCTGAACTACGCCGCCATCTTTGTTCAACATATCTCAGAACTACTAAGAGGTTAACTACGCGACGAACCGCATTTGATTCTTGGTCTCAAAACTTAACAGTGTGTACATGCGAGCATATTTTTAATTAAAAAAAAATGAAGTGGTTGATTGAATAACGTGTCGTAGAAAATCATTTCGATCTGTTTCTTTCCAATTCTTTCTTTTTCTTTTATTCTTCCTTTGCGCGCGATTTGTCTTGTTGCTTGATTTACTGAATATGAAAGGAGGAAAGGACGGCGGTGCATGTTTGAGAAGTTATGGGAAGAAAGGGAAAACACTAATGAAACTCACTTTTGCTGATAACATTTTACTTGGTTTTAATTCTGTTTGTATTTTTGTCATAGATTTCCTTTTCACTTTTCATTTAGTATATTAGACATTCATTTCATTATTCTAAGCAAGTCTTGAACCCTTGAGGAGATAATTTATATCGTAAAAACGTAAGTTTATCCGCGGTGGGTTTTTCTGATGTTTATATCATTTCACTTATAACTAGGACTATGACAACAGCATATTCTTCTCAATATTTTATTCTCAAGTGCGGATCCGTTGATATCTTATATTCTTTTATATAGAGTGATGTGATTCTCGGTTGATTAACTCTGTCTGTGTCGGATATATACTCCAGAGTCAAAACAATGATAAGGATATGCTGTTGTCATAGTCCTGGTTATAACAACTTTAGCAGATGTATTGATCACTTTTCAAAAATATTCTTTGTTAGTTGATAAACAATTAAATATTTGTTTATTTTACAAAATATTTGCATTTTATTTTAGCTTATAAACGTATAATATATGTATTTTATTTTAATATATATATATATATAACTACTTCATTTACTCACATAAAATTAATATACGAAAGTATAGATTTATGCGTAAACTTTAAGTATTTACTTCAAACGTGCTCAATACGTAGGTAGAGCTAGTTAGTAATTTATAGTGGATACAAAAATATCGATATCAAATATAAGCAACAAAACACCAATAACTATAATAAAATTAAAAATAGAAGAAAAAGAACTGTAATCTGGTATACGGCCCCATACAATCAAATGTTAAAAACAAAACTTGGTAAGAAATTTCTAGATCTTATTGAAAAACACTTTCCCGCAACACAAAATCTTCAATAAAAATACCTTAAAGTTATCCACAGTTGTTGCTAAATTTAGAGATGATAATTAAAGCACATAATAACAAAATACTAAATAAAAACAATGTAAACAACAACAAAATAAACAATAAAAATAGTAGACACCATGACAAAAATAAAACTAACACTAGCAGAAATAATAATAATAATAATAATAATAATAATAATAATAATAATAATAATAACAACAAACCAACCCCGGACATGAACAACATACCATAAATAAAAATACTAATAACGAACAAGATAAATGCAACTGTAGACACCGCACACTTTGCCCAGTTCAAAATAAATGTCTAACAAAAAGCGTAGTTTATCAGGCAACAATATTTGCGAAAGAAGACCCGAATAACAAGAAATATTACGTAGGCATGACTTCCTTAGATTTCAAAACTCGATAATATGACCACAAAAGTACATTCAACAATAAAAAAAACCACCGTATAAAAACAACACTAGCCAATAAATACTTGGACCTCAAAGAAATCGGACATTCGCCGGTAGTCGAATGGAAAATAATAAGACAAGCTACCGCGTGTAGGTATTTAGATGACCCATGTAAAATTATGCCTTCATGAAAAATTTGCTATCCTGTACTTTAAAGAACCCCAAAATCTATTAAACTGTAGAAGAGAAATAGCAAATAACTGTGTTCACAAGATAAAATTTACTCTAGGATGGCGATACAAAATAGTTTTAAAACTAACAAAAACAATAGAAAATAAACAAATGAATAAATTAAATAAACATGAATATACATAAACGATCACACATATATGTATGTATATATATATGTGTGTATATATATGTGCATATGTGTATGTACACATATGTATATTTATATATATATATATATATATATATATATATATATATAAAAGAAATGTCTGCCTTAAACCACTAAACTAGTTTTAAAACAGATCCTTTGTTCGATAAAATGCATGCCCATTGGCTGATAGGAAGGGGTGCGGTGGATACTAGAAAGCTGATTGTCTAACTAAAACCCTCAACAGAAGAGGACCATATAAAAACAATAAACAACCACAGAATTCGCGCATAAGCCTGACGAATCCTAGAGTGGATGAAACGCCGAATATTCAGCGTAGCTTAATCGCCATAAATTACTATATATATATATATATATATATATATTTATATATATATATATATATATATATATATATATATATATATTGAAATAAAATACGTGTCTGATACATTTATTAGCCAAAATTAAATGCAAATATTTTGTAAAATAAACAAATATTTATTCGTTAAAAATTAATATTTCGACGTGATACGCCTTCTCCAGAATCTTGTTTTTTTTTGTTTTTTTTTGTTTTTTTTTCGTGCCATAAATCCGTGTTTTCCTTCAGCCATGATAGTAGTATTTTTGATGCCCAGGAAATAATGTGTGACGCGCGTGGTATGAAATAGTTAGTATTGTGTTTTCTGTGAGATAAGCATAATTAAAATCATTAAATATATCACTGTTGCAGAAAAACACACGGATTTTTACTAATAAATCCTGTCCGTCTTAACATCATGGCACGGAAAAGAAACAAATATGCTGAGAAAGACGTATCACGTCGAAATATTGATTGTAAAGAAACAAATGTTTATTTTACAAAATCTTTACGTTATATTTTGGCTTATAAATGTATTACGTACGTATTTTATCTTAAAATTATACAACTCTTATATTACGGAAAACACAACCTTATATTTATATATATATATATATATATATATATATATATATATATATATATATATATGTTGTTTGCTTTTTTTGTTTTGTTAGCGATACTTATTGAATGAATTTTATTATTTATATGGAAGTGCATTTTTACCTAAATGCGAGTTGAGAATAAGGTTCCCTTTGACTAGTTTGGTACCTTCAAATGGGGAGCGGCATATGTATTATTTTTTTATATGATTATCCATTGAGGACTCATTAGAGTGGCTGAATCTATCGAGATTTGAAATGTGTGTGTGTACTATGGTATATATATATATATATATATATATATATATATATATATATATATACACCTTAAATTGTGTATTTTCTGTTACGATCAAAATTAATTGTGAAACGCACATATCTACGATTAGATATATGTGGTCCGTAGGTACATTATTATAAAAGAGAACATCTTGTTTGTTTGTTTTTTGCGATTAAAATCATAGTTTTCTAATAGAAAATTAAATATTATTATCAAATCAGCATTTCTGAGTTCTTCTACTTAATAAAATGATGCGTCTATTTAAATTGAGGGCAAAATCCCTCAATCAAATTCGATAATTCAATCAAAACGTCGTGCCATTCGATTACATCAGTAAACTGTAGCTTTGGTTGCTATTTTACTGATTCTTACTAATATAAGCGATTCTTATTTTAAAAGTTTCTAGCAATTTTAATATTCTTCATTTAAGTTTTAAAAGAAATTTGAAGTAAAAAATCACGTAGAAAAAACAAGTGTCAGGGGTGATTGTTAGCATTAATACGAGTAAATAGTATTATTTTAAAAAAACATAAAAGGTAACCGAAATTATAAAATGGTTGATTACGGAATCATGCAGAATCCCGATTCGTCGCAAAAGACTCATTGAATCCTGTGTTCGATGCCACGTGTTTGTTTTCGATACAAAAATTGGAAAAACGTGACGTTCGAATATTCCTCAACCAATAAGAGATGCTGCCTTAAATTGATAGCATCCGATCGAGCAGATTCGATGACGTCATCTTCTGGAGCAAGTCACGAAGTTCCAGAGGCGTCATTTTTATGCAAGCCCAAAAGCGTGAAGGTGTCAGCGGAGGAAAAGAAAAAAAGCACGAAGAAAAAAAAATCAAGAATTTGCTTATACGGCCCTTATCATTTTTTTTTTCTAAAATTTTGTTTGTTCTATTTTTTTATATTTTACATTTCCTTGGGTTTTTTTCTGTTTTAAAATTAATTTGAGTAGTTAAGCTGTCGGGAAGAATGCCCGAGAAAAAGGGAAATTTCATTCAGAAAAGGTCGAGAGAGATAGAGAAAGAGAAGAGCGGATAGTAGGAAAGCCAATAGATATAAGGAGAGAGAGACGTAGAGATGGGATTGAGGGGGAAAGCATTTAAGAAGGTTATTTACTACAGAAAGAAAATTCATTTCTTTGAAGCGAAAAACAAATAAAAACGAAAGCGAGGAAAGATCAAAGAATATTGATTTTAACCAGTCGGATGCTCTAGACATATGCGTGCCAGGAAATTATTCAACTACACTCACGGGCGAAAAATGAACCTGGCTAAATCTTCAATAATTTTGTTAATATGGTATTTTCAAGTAGTTTTATCGGTATTAGATCTTGTTTCCAAGTTAGGTTCTAAGCTGTTAATATTTAATATGAAATGCTACCTAAAAAGAAAAAGTGGCAGTAGATGAAATTAGAAAAAACAAAATTAAAGAGATAGGAAAGAGAGACTTGAAGTTTAAACAAATTTTTACCACATTTAACAACGAAAAAGTTGCTACTTAATTTTTAACAATGAAAACAATCCGTAAACAATATCAATAAGTAATGTGAAACGATTAACAAGATATGATTAAAGGATAAAAAGTGCAGACAAAACACTTTTACAATGCACTTCAAAAACAAGACAGTCTTTCTTAGAAAACAATAAGAATGACATTAAATATAAAAGATATGTTATATGATAGATCTGATCAAAAACCCTTACTACAAAAGAAAATGATAGCTTTCTACTCGAAATTTGGCAATTATTGATATTTGCTAAACATTCATTGAATATTATTATTGATGTTTGCTAAACATTCATTGAATATTATTATTGATGTTTGCTAAACATTCATTGAATATTATTGTTGATGTTTGCTAAATATTCATCGAATATTATTATTCATGTTTGCTAAATATTCATTGAATATTATTATTGATGTTTGCTAAACATTGATCGAATATTATTATTGATGTTTGCTAAACATTCATCGAATATTATTATTGATGTTTGCTAAACATTCATTGAATATTTTTATTGATGTTTGCTAAACATTTATTGAATATTATTATTGATGTTTGCTAAACATTTATCGAATATTATTATTGCTGTTTGCTAAACATTCATTGAATATTATTCTTGATGTTTGCTAAACATTCATTGAATATTATTATTGATGTTTGCTAAACATTCATTGAATATTATTATTGATGTTTGCTAAACATTCATTGAATATTATTATTGATGCTTGCTAAACATTCATTGAATATTTTTATTGATGTTTGCTAAACATTCATTGAATATTATTATTGATGTTTGCTAAACATTCATTGAATATTATTATTGATGTTTGCTAAATATTAATTGAATATTATTATTGATGTTTGCTAAACATTCATTGAATATTATTATTGATGTTTGCTAAACATTCATCGAATATTAGTATTGATGTTTGCTAAACATTCATTGAATATTATTATTGATGTTTGCTAAACATTCATTGAATATTATTGTTGATGTTTGCTAAAGATTCATTGAATATTATTATTGATGTTTGCTAAACATTCATTGAATATTATTATTGATGTTTGCTAAACATTCATTGAATATTATTATTGATGTTTGCTAAATATTCATTGAATATTATTATTGATGTTTGCTAAACATTCATTGAATATTTTTATTGATGTTTGCTAAACATTCATCGAATATTATTATTGATGTTTGCTAAACATTCATTGAATATTATTATTGATGTTTGCTAAACATTCATTGAATATTATTATTGATGTTTGCTAAACATTCATTGAATATTTTTATTGATGTTTGCTAAACATTTATTGAATATTATTATTGATGTTTGCTAAACATTCATCGAATATTATTATTGCTGTTTGCTAAAAATTCATTGAATATTATTATTGATGTTTGCTAAACCTTCATTGAATATTATTATTGATGTTTGCTAAACATTCATTGAATATTATTATTGATGTTTGCTAAACATTCATTGAATATTATTATTGATGTTTGCTAAACATTCATTGAATATTTTTATTGATGTTTGCTAAACATTCATTGAATATTATTATTGATGTTTGCTAAACATTCATTGAATATTATTATTGATGTTTGCTAAATATTAATTGAATATTATTATTGATGTTTGCTAAACATTCATTGAATATTATTATTGATGTTTGCTAAACATTCATCGAATATTAGTATTGATGTTTGCTAAACATTCATTGAATATTATTATTGATGTTTGCTAAACATTCATTGAATATTATTGTTGATGTTTGCTAAACATTCATTGAATATTATTATTGATGTTTGCTAAACATTCATTGAATATTATTATTGATGTTTGCTAAACATTCATTGAATATTATTATTGATGTTTGCTAAATATTCATTGAATATTATTATTGATGTTTGCTAAACATTCATTGAATATTTTTATTGATGTTTGCTAAACATTCATTGAATATTATTATTGATGTTTGCTAAACATTCATTGAATATTATTATTCATGTTTGCTAAATATTCATTGAATATTATTATTGATGTTTGCTAAACATTCATCGAATATTATTATTGATGTTTGCTAAACATTCATCGAATATTATTATTGATGTTTGCTAAACATTCATTGAATATTATTATTGATGTTTGCTAAACATTCATTGAATATTATTATTGATGTTTGCTAAACATTCATTGAATATTATTGTTGATGTTTGCTAAATATTCATCGAATATTATTATTCATGTTTGCTAAATATTCATTGAATATTATTATTGATGTTTGCTAAACATTGATCGAATATTATTATTGATGTTTGCTAAACATTCATCGAATATTATTATTGATGTTTGCTAAACATTCATTGAATATTTTTATTGATGTTTGCTAAACATTTATTGAATATTATTATTGATGTTTGCTAAACATTTATCGAATATTATTATTGCTGTTTGCTAAACATTCATTGAATATTATTCTTGATGTTTGCTAAACATTCATTGAATATTATTATTGATGTTTGCTAAACATTCATTGAATATTATTATTGATGTTTGCTAAACATTCATTGAATATTATTATTGATGCTTGCTAAACATTCATTGAATATTTTTATTGATGTTTGCTAAACATTCATTGAATATTATTATTGATGTTTGCTAAACATTCATTGAATATTATTATTGATGTTTGCTAAATATTAATTGAATATTATTATTGATGTTTGCTAAACATTCATTGAATATTATTATTGATGTTTGCTAAACATTCATCGAATATTAGTATTGATGTTTGCTAAACATTCATTGAATATTATTATTGATGTTTGCTAAACATTCATTGAATATTATTGTTGATGTTTGCTAAAGATTCATTGAATATTATTATTGATGTTTGCTAAACATTCATTGAATATTATTATTGATGTTTGCTAAACATTCATTGAATATTATTATTGATGTTTGCTAAATATTCATTGAATATTATTATTGATGTTTGCTAAACATTCATTGAATATTTTTATTGATGTTTGCTAAACATTCATCGAATATTATTATTGATGTTTGCTAAACATTCATTGAATATTATTATTGATGTTTTCTAAACATTCATTGAATATTATTATTGATGTTTGCTAAACATTCATTGAATATTTTTATTGATGTTTGCTAAACATTTATTGAATATTATTATTGATGTTTGCTAAACATTCATCGAATATTATTATTGCTGTTTGCTAAAAATTCATTGAATATTATTATTGATGTTTGCTAAACCTTCATTGAATATTATTATTGATGTTTGCTAAACATTCATTGAATATTATTATTGATGTTTGCTAAACATTCATTGAATATTATTATTGATGTTTGCTAAACATTCATTGAATATTTTTATTGATGTTTGCTAAACATTCATTGAATATTATTATTGATGTTTGCTAAACATTCATTGAATATTATTATTGATGTTTGCTAAATATTAATTGAATATTATTATTGATGTTTGCTAAACATTCATTGAATATTATTATTGATGTTTGCTAAACATTCATCGAATATTAGTATTGATGTTTGCTAAACATTCATTGAATATTATTATTGATGTTTGCTAAACATTCATTGAATATTATTGTTGATGTTTGCTAAACATTCATTGAATATTATTATTGATGTTTGCTAAACATTCATTGAATATTATTATTGATGTTTGCTAAACATTCATTGAATATTATTATTGATGTTTGCTAAATATTCATTGAATATTATTATTGATGTTTGCTAAACATTCATTGAATATTTTTATTGATGTTTGCTAAACATTCATCGAATACTATTATTGATGATTACTAAACATTCATTGAATATTATTATTGATGTTTGCTAAACATTCATTGAATATTATTATTGATGTTTGCTAAACATTCATTGAATATTTTTATTGATGTTTGCTTAATATTCATTGACTATTATTATTGATGTTTGCTAAACATTCCTTGAATATTATTATTGATGTTTGCTAAACACTGATCGAATATTATTATTGATGTTTGCTAAACATTGATCGAATATTATTATTGATGTTTGCTAAACATTGATGGAATATTATTTTTGATGTTTGCTAAACATTCATTGAATATTATTATTGATGTTTGCTAAACATTGATCGAATATTATTATTGATGTTTGCTAAACATTGATCGAATATTATTATTGATGTTTGCTAAACATTGATCGAATATTATTATTGATGTTTGCTAAACATTCATTGAATATTATTATTGATGTTTGCTAAACATTTATTGAATATTATTATTCATGTTTTCTAAACATTGATCGAATATTATTTTTGATATTTGCTAAATATTACTGAATATTATTATTGATGTTTGCTAAATATTTATCGAATATTATTATTTATGTTTGCTAAATATTTATCGAATATTATTATTGATGTTTGCTAAACATTCTTTGAATATTATTATTGATGTTTGCTAAATATAAATTGAATATTATTATTGATTTTTGCTTTACATTCATTGAATAATATTATTTATGTTTGCTTAACATTCATTGAATATAATTATTGAGTTTTGCTAAACATTCATTGAATATTATTATTTTTGTTTGCTAAACATTCATTGAATATTATTATTGATGTTTGCTAAGCATTCATTGAATATTATTATTGATGTTTGCTAAATATTCATTGAATATTATTATTGATGTTTGCTAAATATTCATCGAATATTATTATTGATGTTTGCTAAGTATTCATTTAATATTATTATTGATGTTTGCTAAATATTCATTGCATATTATTATTGATGTTTGCTAAATATTCATTGAATATTATTATTTATGTTTGCTAAACATACATTGAATATTATTATTGATATTTGCTAAATATTCATTGAATATTATTATTGGTGTTTGCTAAACATTCATTGAATATTGTTATTGATATTTGCTATATATTCTTTGAATATTATTATTGATGTTTGCTAAACATTTTTTGAATATTATTATTGATGTTTGCTAAATATTCATCAAATATTATTATTGATGTTTGCTAAACATTCATTGAATATTATTATTGATGCTTGCTAAACATTCATTGAATATTATTATTGATGTTTGCTAAATATTCATTGAATATTATTATTGATGTTTGCTAAACATTCATTGAATATTATTATTTATGTTTGCTAAATATTCATTGAATATTTTTATTGATGTTTGCTAAACATTAATCGAATATTATTATTGATGTTTGCTAAAAATTCATTGAATATTATTATTGATGTTTGCTAAACATTCATCATATATTATTATTGATGTTTGCTAAACATTCATTGAATATTATTATTGATGTTTGCTAAATATTCATTGAATATTATTATTGATGTTTGCTAAACATTCCTTGAATATTATTATTGATGTTTGCTAAACATTCATTGAATATTATTATTGATGTTTGCTAAATATTCATCGAATATTATTATTGATGTTTGCTAAACATTCATTGAATATTATTATTGATGTTTGCTAAACATTTATTGAATATTATTATTGATGTTTGCTAAGTATTCATTTAATATTATTATTGATGTTTGCTAAATATTCATTGCATATTATTATTGATGTTTGCTAAATATTCATTGAATATTATTATTTATGTTTGCTAAACATACATTGAATATTATTATTGATATTTGCTAAATATTCATTGAATATTATTATTGGTGTTTGCTAAACATTCATTGAATATTGTTATTGATATTTGCTATATATTCTTTGAATATTATTATTGATGTTTGCTAAACATTTTTTGAATATTATTATTGATGTTTGCTAAATATTCATCGAATATTATTATTGATGTTTGCTAAACATTCATTGAATATTATTATTGATGCTTGCTAAACATTCATTGAATATTATTATTGATGTTTGCTAAATATTAATTGAATATTATTATTGATGTTTGCTAAACATTCATTGAATATTATTATTTATGTTTGCTAAATATTCATTGAATATTTTTATTGATGTTTGCTAAACATTAATCGAATATTATTATTGATGTTTGCTAAAAATTCATTGAATATTATTATTGATGTTTGCTTAACATTCATCGAATATTATTATTGATGTTTGCTAAACATTCATTGAATATTATTATTTATGTTTGCTAAATATTCATTGAATATTATTATTGATGTTTGCTAAAAATTCATTGAATATTATTATTGATGTTTGCTAAACAGTAATTGAATATTATTATTGATGTTTGCTAAACATTCATTGAATATTTTTATTGATGTTTGCTTAATATTCATTGTATATTATTATTGATGTTTGCTAAACATTCATTGAATATTATTATTGATGTTTGCCAAATATTAATTGAATATTATTATTGATGTTTGCTAAACATTCATTGAATATTATTATTGATGTTTACTAAACATTCATTGAATATTATTATTGATGTCTGCTAAACATTTTTTTAATATTATTTATGATGTTTGCTAAATATTCATCGAATATTATTATTGATGTTTGCTAAACATTCATTGAATATTATTATTGATGTTTGCTAAATATTCATTGAATATTATTATTGATGTTTGCTAAACATTCATTGAATATTATTATCGATGTTTGCTAAACATTCATCGAATATTAGCATTGATGTTTGCTAAACATTCATTGAATATTATTATTGATGTTTGCTAAACATTCATTGAATATTATTGTTGATGTTTGCGAAACATTCATTGAATATTATTTTTGATGTTTGCTAAACATTCATTGAATATTATTATTGATGTTTGCTAAACATTCATTGAATATTATTATTATTGATGTTTGCTAAATATTCATTGAATATTATTATTGATGTTTTCTAAACATTCATTGAATATTTTTATTGATGTTTGCTAAACATTCATCGAATATTATTATTGATGTTTGCTAAACATTCATTGAATATTATTATTGATGTTTGCTAAACATTCATTGAATATTATTATTGATGTTTGCTAAACATTCATTGAATATTTTTATTGATGTTTGCTGAACATTTATTGAATATTATTATTGATGTTTGCTAAACATTCATCGAATATTATTATTGCTGTTTGCTAAACATTCATTGAATATTATTATTGATGTTTGCTAAACATTCATTGAATATTATTATTGATGTTTGCTAAACATTCATTGAATATTATTATTGATGTTTGCTAAACATTCATTGAATATTATTATTGATGTTTGCTAAACATCCATTGAATATTTTTATTGATGTTTGCTAAACATTCATTGAATATAAGCATTGATGTTTGCTAAACATTCATTGAATATTATTATTGATGTTTGCTAAACATACATTGAATATTATTGTTGATGTTTGCGAAACATTCATTGAATATAATTTTTGATGTTTGCTAAACATTCATTGAATATTATTATTGATGTTTGCTAAACATTCATTGAATATTATTATTGATATTTGCTATATATTCTTTGAATATTATTATTGATGTTAACTAAACATTCATTGAATATTATTATTGATGTTTGCTAAAAATTTTGTGAATATTATTATTGATGTTTGCTAAATATTCATTGAATATTATTATTGATGTTTGCTAAACATTCATTGAATATTTTTATTGATGTTTGCTAAACATTCATCGAATATTATTATTGATGTTTGCTAAACATTCATTGAATATTATTATTGATGTTTGCTAAACATTCATTGAATATTATTATTGATGTTTGCTAAACATTCATTGAATATTATTATTGATGTTTGCCAAATATTCATTGAATATTATTATTGATGTTTGCTAAACATTGATCGAATATTATTATTGATGTTTGCTAAACATTGATCGAATATTATTATTGATGTTTGCTAAACATTGATCAAATATTATTTTTGATGTTTGCTAAGCATTGATGGAATATTATTATTGATATTGGCTAAACATTCGTTGAATATTATTATTGATGTTTGCTAAACATTGATCGAATATTATTATTGATGTTTGCTAAACATTGATCGAATAGTATTATTGATGTTTGCTAAACATTCATTGAATATTATTATTGATGTTTGCTAAACATTCATTGAATATTATTATTGATGTTTGCTAAACATTTATTGAATATTATTATTCATGTTTTCTAAACATTGATCGAATATTATTGTTGATATTTGCTAAATATTCATGAATATTATTATGGATGTTTGCTAAATATTTATCGAATATTATTTTTTATGTTTGCTAAATATTTATCGAATATTATTATTGATGTTTGCTAAACATTCATTGAATATTATTATTGATGTTTGCTAAATATTAATTGAATATTATTATTGATTTTTGCTAAACATTCATTGAATAATATTATTTATGTTTGCTTAACATTCATTGAATATAATTATTGATTTTTGCTAAACATTCATTGAATATTATTATTTTTGTTTGCTAAACATTCATTGAATATTATTATTGATGTTTGCTAAACATTCATCGAATATTATTATTGATGTTTGCTAAATATTCATTGAATATTATTATTGATGTTTGCTAAACATTCATTGAATATTATTATTGAGGTTTGCTAAATATTAATCGAATATTATTATTGATGTATGCTAAACATTCATTGAATATTATTATTGATGTTTGCTAAACATTCATTGAATATTATTATTGATGTTTGCTAAATATTCATTGAATATTATGATTGATGTTTGCTAAATATTCATTGCATATTATTATTGATGTTTGCTAAATATTCATTGAATATTATTATTTATGTTTGCTAAACATACATTGAATATTAATATTGATATTTGCTAAATATTCATTGAATATTATTATTGGTGTTAGCTAAGCATTCATTGAATATTATTATTGATATTTGCTATATATTCTTTGAATATTATTATTGATGTTTGCTAAACATTCATTGAATATTATTATTGATGTTTGCTAAACATTTTTTGAATATTATTATTGATGTTTGCTAAATATTCATCGAATATTATTATTGATGTTTGCTAAACATTCATTGAATATTATTATTGATGTTTGCTAAACATTTATTGAATATTATTATTCATGTTTTCTAAACATTGATCGAATATTATTGTTGATATTTGCTAAATATTCATGAATATTATTATTTATGTTTGCTAAATATTCATTGAATATTTTCATTGATGTTTGCTAAACATTAATCGAATATTATTATTGATGTTTGCTAAACATTCATTGAATATTATTATTGATGTTTGCTAAACATACATCGAATATTATTATTGATGTTTGCTAAACATTCATTGAATATTATTATTGATGTTTGCTAAATATTTATTGAATATTATTATTGATGTTTGCTAAACATTCATTGAATATTATTATTGATGTTTGCTAAACAGTAATTGAATATTATTATTGATGTTTGCTAAATATTCATTGAATATTTTTATTGATGTTTGCTTAATATTCATTGTATATTATTATTGATGTTTGCTAAACATTCATTGAATATTATTATTGATGTTTGCCAAATATTAATTGAATATTATTATTGATGTTTGCTAAACATTCATTGAATATTATTATTGATGTTTACTAAACATTCATTGAATATTATTATTGATGTTTGCTAAACATTTTTTTTAATATTATTTATGATGTTTGCTAAATATTTATCGAATATTATTATTGATGTTTGCTAAACATTCATTGAATATTATTATTGATGTTTGCTAAATATTCATTGAATATTATTATTGATGTTTGCTAAACATTCATTGAATATTATTATCGATGTTTGCTAAACATTCATCGAATATTAGCATTGATGTTGTCTAAACATTCATTGAATATTATTATTGATGGTTGCTAAACATTCATTGAATATTATTGTTGATGTTTGCGAAACATTCATTGAATATTATTTTTGATGTTTGCTAAACATTCATTGAATATTATTATTGATGTTTGCTAAACATTCATTGAATATTATTATTGATGTTTGCTAAATATTCATTGAATATTATTATTGATGTTTGCTAAACATTCATTGAATATTTTTAATGATGTTTGCTAAACATTCATCGAATATTATTATTGATGTTTTCTAAACATTCATTGAATATTATTATTGATGTTTGCTAAACATTCATTGAATATTATTATTGATGTTTGCTAAACATTCATTGAATATTTTTATTGATGTTTGCTAAACATTTATTGAATATTATTATTGATGTTTGCTAAACATTCATCGAATATTATTATTGCTTTTTGCTAAACATTCATTGAATATTATTATTGATGTTTGCTAAACATTCATTGAATATTATTATTGATGTTTGCTAAACATTCATTAAATATTATTATTGATGTTTGCTAAACATTCATTGAATATTATTATTGATGTTTGCTAAACATCCATTGAATATTTTTATTGATGTTTGCTAAACATTCATTGAATATTATTATTGATGTTTGCTAAACATTCATTGAATATTATTATTGATGTTTGCTAAATATTAATTGAATATTATTATTGATGTTTGCTAAACATTCATTGAATATTATTATTGATGTTTGCTAAACATTCATCGAATATTAGTATTGATGTTTGCTAAACATTCATTGAATATTATTATTGATGTTTGCTAAACATTCATTGAATATTATTGTTGATGTTTGCTAAACATTCATTGAATATTATTATTGATGTTTGCTAAACATTCATTGAATATTATTATTGATGTTTGCTAAACATTCATTGAATATTATTATTGATTTTTGCTAAACATTCATTGAATATTATTATTGATGTTTGCTAAACATTCATTGAATATTTTTATTGATGTTTGCTAAACATTTATTGAATATTATTATTTATGTTTGCTAAATTTTCATCGAATATTATTATTGCTGTTTGCTAAACATTCATTGAATATTATTATTGATGTTTGCTAAACATTCATTGAATATTATTATTGATGTTTGCTAAACATTCATTGAATATTATTATTTATGTTGGCTAAACATTCATTGAATATTATTATTGATGTTTGCTAAACATTCATTGAATATTTTTATTGATGTTTGCTAAACATTCATTGAATATTATTATTGATGTTTGCTAAACATTCATTGAATATTATTATTGATGTTTGCTAAATATTAATTGAATATTATTATTGATGTTTGCTAAACATTCATTGAATATTATTATTGATGTTTGCTTAACATTCATCGAATATTAGTATTGATGTTTGCTAAACATTCATTGAATATTATTATTGATGTTTGCTAAACATTCATTGAATATTATTGTTTATGTTTGCTAAACATTCATTGAATATTATTATTGATGTTTGCTAAACATTCATTGAATATTATTATTGATGTTTGCTAAACATTCATTGAATATTATTATTGATGTTTGCTAAATATTCATTGAATATTATTATTGATGTTTGCTAAACATTCATTGAATATTTTTATTGATGTTTGCTAAACATTCATCGAATACTATTATTGATGTTGGCTAAACATTCATTGAATATTATTATTGATGTTTGCTAAACATTCATTGAATATTATTATTGATGTTTGCTAAACATTCATTGAATATTTTTATTGATGTTTGCTTAATATTCATTGAATATTATTATTGATGTTTGCTAAACATTCATTGAATATTATTATTGATGTTTGCCAAATATTCATTGAATATTATTATTTATGTTTGCTAAACATTGATCGAATATTATTATTGATGTTTGCTAAACATTGATCGAATATTATTATTGATGTTTGCTAAACATTGATCGAATATTATTTTTGATGTTTGCTAAGCATTGATGGAATATTATTATTGATATTTGCTAAACATTCATTGAATGTTATTATTGATGTTTGCTAAACATTGATCGAATATTATTATTGATGTTTGCTAAACATTGATCGAATATTATTATTGATGTTTGCTAAACATTCATTGAATATTATGATTGATGTTTGCTAAACATTCATTGAATATTATTATTGATGTTTGCTAAACATTTATTGAATATTATTATTCATGTTTTCTAAACATTGATCGAATATTATTGTTGATATTTGCTAAATATTCATGAATATTATTATTGATGTTTGCTAAATATTTATCGAATATGATTATTAATGTTTGCTAAATATTTATCGAATATTATTATTGATGTGTGCTTAACATTCATTGAATATTATTATTGATGTTTGCTAAATATTAATTGAATATTATTATTGATTTTTGCTAAACATTCATTGAATAATATTATTTAAGTTTGCTTAACATTCATTGAATATAATTATTGATTTTTGCCAAACATTCATTGAATATTATTATTTTTGTTTGCTAAACATTCATTGAATATTATTATTGATGTTTGCTAAACATTCATTGAATATTATTATTGATGTTTGCTAAATATTCATTGAATATTATTATTGATGTTTGCTAAATATTCATTGCATATTTTATTGATGTTTGCTAAATATTCATTGAATATTATTATTGATGTTTGCTAAACATACATTGAATATTATTATTGATATTTTCTAAATATTCATTGAATATTATTATTGGTGTTGGCTAAACATTCATTGAATATTATTATTGATATTTGCTATATATTCTTTGAATATTATTATTGATGTTTACTAAACATTCATTGAATATTATTATTGATGTTTGCTAAACATTTTTTGAATATTATTATTGATGTTTGCTAAATATTCATCGAATATTATTATTGATGTTTGCTAAACATTCATTGAATATTATTATTGATGCTTGCTAAACATTCATTGAATATTATTATTGATGTTTGCTAAATATTCATCGAATATTATTATTGATGTTTGCTAAACATTCATTGAATATTATTATTTATGTTTGCTAAATATTCATTGAATATTTTTATTGATGTTTGCTAAACATTAATCGAATATTATTATTGATGTGCGCTCAAAATTCATTGAATATTATTATTTATGTTTGCTAAACATTCATCGAATATTATTATTGATGTTTGCTAAACATTCATTGAATATTATTATTGATGTTTGCTAAATATTCATTGAATATTATTATTGATGTTTGCTAAACATTCATTGAATATTATTATTGATGTTTGCTAAACAGTAATGGAATATTATTATTGATGTTTGCTAAACATTCATTTAATATTTTTATTGATGTTTGCTTGATATTCATTGTATATTATTATTGATGTTTGCTAAACATTCATTGAATATTATTATTGATGTTTGCCAAACATTAATTGAATATTATTATTGATGTTTGCTAAACATTCATTGAATATTATTATTGATGTTTACTAAACATTCATTGAATATTATTATTGATGTTTGCTAAACATTTTTTTAATATTATTTGTGATGTTTGCTAAATATTCATCGAATATTATTATTGATGTTTGCTAAACATTCATTGAATATTATTATTGATGTTTGCTAAACATTCATTGAATAATGTTATTGATGTTCGCTGAATATTCATCGAATATTATTATTGATGTTTGCTAAACATTCATTGAATATTATTATTTATGGTTGCTAAATATTAATTGAATATTTTTATAGATGTTTGCTAAACATTAATCGAATATTATTATTCCTGTTTGCTAAACATTCATTGAATATTATTATTGGTGTTTGCTAAACATTCATCGAATATTATTATTGATGTTTGCTAAACATTCATTGAATATTATTATTGATGTTTGCTAAATATTCATTGAATATTATTATTGATGTTTGCTAAACATTCATCGAATATTATTATTGATGTTTGCTAAAATTTCCTTGAATATTATTATTGATGTTTGCTAAACATTCATAGAATATTATTATTGATGTTTGCTAAACATTCATTGAATATTTTTATTGATGTTTGCTTAATATTCATTGTATATTATTATTGATGTTTGCTAAACATTCATTGAATATTATTATTGATGTTTGCCATATATTAATTGAATATTATTATTGATGTTTGCTAAACATTCATTGAATATTATTATTGATGTTTGCTAAACATTCATTGAATATTATTATTGATGTTTGCTAAACATTTATTGAATATTATTATTCATGTTTTCTAAACATTGATCGAATATTATTGTTGATATTTGCTAAATATTCATGAATATTATTATTGATGTTTGCTAAATATTTATCGAATATTATTATTGATGTTTGCTAAATATTTATCGAATATTATTATTGATGTTTGCTAAACATTCATTGAATATTATTATTGATGTTTGCAAAATATTAATTGAATATTATTATTGATGTTTGCAAAACATTCATTGAATAATATTATTTATGTTTGCTTAACATTCATTGAATATTATTATTGACGTTTGCTAAACATTCATTGAATATTATTATTGGTGTTTGCTAAACATTCAGTGAATATTATTATTGATGTTTGCCTCACATTCATAGAATAATATTATTGATGTTTGCTAAACATTCATTGAATATTATTATTGATGTTTGCTAAATATTCATCGAATATTATTATTGATGTTTGCTTAACATTCATTGAATATTATTATTGATGTTTGCTAAACATTCATTGAATATTATTATTGATGTTTGCTTAATATTCATTGAATATTATTATTGATGTTTGCTAAATATTCATTGAATATTATTATTGATGTTTGCTAAATATTCATTGAATATTATTATTTATGTTTGCTAAACATACATTGAATATTATTATTGATATTTGCTAAATATTCATTGAATATTATTATTGGTGTTTGCTAAACATTCATTGAATATTATTATTAATGTTTGCTATATATTCATTGAATATTATTATTGATGTTTGCTAAACATTCATTGAATATTATTATTGATGTTTGCTAACCATTTTTTGAATATTATTTATGATGTTTGCTAAATATTCATCGAATATTTTTATTGATGTTTGCTAAACATTCATTGAATATTATTATTGATGTTTGCTTAACATTCATCGAATATTATTATTGATGTTTGCTAAATATTCATCGAATATTATTATTGATGTTTGCTAAACATTCATTGAATATTATTATTTATGTTTGGTAAATATTCATTGAATATTTTATTGATGTTTGCTAAACATTAATCGAATATTATTATTGATGTTTGCTAAACATTCATTGAATATTATTATTTATGTTTGCTAAATATTCATTGAATATTTTATAGATGTTTGCTAAACATTAATTGAATATTATTATTGATGTTTGCTAAATATTCATTGAATATATTTATTGATGTTTGCTAAACATTCATTGAATATTATTATTGATGTTTGCTAAACATTAATTGAATATTATTATTGATGTTTGCTAAATATTCATTGAATATTTTTATTGGTGTTTGCTAAACATTCATTGAATATTATTATTGATGTTTGCTAAATATTCATCGAATATTATTATTGATGTTTGCTAAATATTCATTGAATATTATTATTGATGTTTGCTAAATATTCATTGAATATTATTATTGATGTTTGCTAAACATTCATAGAATATTATTATTGATGTTTGCTAAACATTCATTGAATATTATTATTGATGTTTGCTAAACATTCATTGAATATTATTATTGATGTTTGCTAAACATTCATTGAATAAAGGTGCAAGATTCAAAATAAAAAAAATGGCATCGAAATGAAGGTTTGGGGGCATTGTAATCACTTTGTTTTGCGATATTCGCCCCAGCGAATACACCTGTATTAAGTTAATATATATGTATTAGCTAAATATCTTTATATTAGGTGAATATATATGTATAGGTTTGATTAAACTGTAGTAGGTTAATACACGTGTATTAGGTTACAAGCCAATACACCTGCAGTAGGTTTATAAAACGTGTATAAAGTTAATCGAGCTTTATTAGGTTAATACACCTGTATTAAGTAAATACAATTGTATTAGTTTTATATACCTGTATTGGAGTAATACACTTGTATTATATTATTTTCCTATTATTAAGTTTATACACTTTTATAACGTTCATACGTCTGTGTTAGATTAATGCACCTGTATTTGGATAATACACTTATATTAGGTAATACAATTGTAAGGTTAATGCCGTTCTGTTAATACACGTGTATTAAGTTAACATGCCTGTATTAGGTAAATACACCTGAATTAGATTAATACAGAAGTAATGAATTACTACACTTTCATTATTTTTAGACATTTTTTAAGGTTAATATACTTGTATTAGGTTACTACACCTGCATTAGATTAATACACTTGTATTAGGCACTAGAAGTAGGTTAATGCATTTATACAGGGTGACCCAAAAAACGGGCCCCAAATCTTACTAGTCCTTGTTTCTTAGTGTTTTGTCCGAATGAAATGAAACTTTGGTTATAACTAGTTTATTATATTCAAAACATAACATCAAAACACGAGGGTATTTGGCCTTTTTTTTCTCCGTTAACTGTAAAATGCTCAGAAAAACAATTGAATATCCTCTGTTTTTTTGGGGGGTGGGTCACCCTGTATTAGGTTAATACACTTGTAAAAGGTTATTACATTTGTAGTGGATTAGTATACCCGTATATAAGATTAATCCCCAAAATTAACTAGATTTATAACCGATAATATCATATATCTAATACTTAGGCATGCCACTGTATATACTAGTTGATGTTTATTTTTTGTGTCGTCCAAAGTGCTAATTCTCTGACGCTAAATACCCTATATAATATTCTGACTGCAGAAATTCCCTTCTGGATCAACATATCGTGGGTTTGCAACAACAGATGCCACATACAAATTCATTACGTTTAGGCTATTAGCCACTATCAAATGTAATTCGCGAACACAATTTTAGACAAATTAAGTCGTTATAATACAATTCTACATTACATCCTTTAAAAAACACCATCACAATCGCGACATCGATAGAGGAGAGAATTCCTTATTTTTCTCTATAAATATTAAGTCCCGCCACACTGCTACGAGTTGATACCAGGACCAATTCTACATTTTCCTACGATACTTTCATTGCACCCACCGTCATTGGTTATTAGTTGCATACACATTTACGGGTACCATTTTTTATTTTTACATTTTGGAGCGGTTATTAAGCCCTTACACGATGCTATTTTATTGTATATCTTTTTTTATAAAATGTCTCCAAATAAAAATAAATAACGTTAAATATTATTTAATGATTTAACTTAATTTAATTTTGGATTAAATTAACGAAAATATATCTGGTTATTAATTACTAGCAGGACCCGTGTACCGCCTTTGTCCGGTGAAATTATGCCCCCACACCACCTGTGAAAAAAATTAAACTACGGTTATTGGTGGGAGCCACAGCCGGTCCAGTTTTACAGCGGACACTGGCGCCTATGGAAAAAATTAATGTACCGAACGTTAGTATCTATAAACACATTTTTAACACAGACTATGTGCTGTCATTATTCTGTGCTTTCACCTAACGTGTCTGCAGACCTGAACAATTATTCCCAAAGCCTTTAGTTTTTTTCCTTTTAACTTTGTCGTAATTTTCCGGCGATTATCATTAGGTCCCGGCTTGATTTTCAGATTAAATAAAAAATTTAAGGTAGTATTTTTAATAACTGAAAAAGTGTCAATCTGTAATGATAACGTTCTAATAAATGGAACACACCTTTGTTCAAGTCAGTTTTTAATGCTGTACATTTCAGTGTTTCCCTTTTTCTGTTAGTAAGGGTATACAATTTTTACAACGTGTTTTTGTAATGTAGAATCTAAGCGAGTAATCTATGATAAGCGCCGTAGAAATTTGCGAAAAATTAAAAAGGAAAATCCAAATGCTAGCGGAAGCTTTAACAAAGGGAGTGGTCGAAAGGTGGGTGTCCACTGTAGTAGAATGTTATAGTTCCATCCAGATTTAAGCCTGTAAGCGCTGATAATTGCCTGTAAAATTTAGGAATAAGTAAAAAATAAAAAAAAGAAAATAGCAGCAGCATTCAGGTCCACCGATTCTTTTTTTTATTATTTTGCAATATGAATGTTACGTGTTTTTTATGTTCTAAAAGTAAATGTTTCCAATAGGTGACCCTAATTGGATTATCATTACTTAATATGTGAATCAAAATATTCCTAGAAAAAAAGGCCAAATAATATATTTTGTGTTTATAACGTAGATTATATTTTGTGTAAATAACATATAATATATTTTGTGAAAATAACATATAATATATTTTGTGAAATAACATATATTTTGTGTTAAAAACATATATATATACATAATATATTTTAGTAATACAAAATATATTATATGTTATAAACACAAAATGTATTATATTTTATTTACACAAAATATAATATATGTTATAAACACAAAAAATATAGATCTTAACACGTTACTGACACCAAATATATAATATGGCGTTGACACAAGATATAATATATGTTAGTAACACAAAATATAATATATATTATCAAGCCAATCTATAATATAGGTTTTCGACACAAAATACAATATACGTTATTAACTCAAAATATAATCTATGTTATTGACACAAAATATATTATATGTTATAAGCACAAAATATGATATATGTTATTAACTCAAAATATAATACATGGTGGTAAGAAAAATTATAACATATGTTATTAGCTAGAAATATATGTTAATGATACAAAATATATTATATGTTATTAACAAAAAATATAATATATATTATTAACACAAAATGTAATATATATTATTAACACCGAATATAATATATATATAATACACAAAATATATCCGATTAACACATAATATAATATATGTTATTAACACAAAATATGATATATATAATCACCACTTAATATAATATATGTTATAAACACAAAATACATAATATATTATTAACACAAAATAGAATATACATTATAAACACAACGTATAATATATGTTGTTTACACAAAATATAATATATTTTATTAACACAACGTATAATATATGTTAGTACGCAAAATATAATATATGTTATTAACACAAATTATAAAATATTTTATGAACACAAAATATAATATATGTAATTAACCACAAAATATATTATATGTTATAAACACAAAAATAATATATTTACACAAAATAAAATATATGTTAGTTACACAAATATAATATATGTTATTCACACAAAATATATTATATGTTATTAACACGAAATGTATTATATTTTATTAACACAAAATAAATTATATGTTAATAACACAAAATATATGTATGTACTTAACACAAAATATAATATGCATTATAAACAGAAAATATAATATATATTTTTAACACAAAACATAGTACATGCCATGAACACAAAATATAATAGATGTTATTATATATAATATATATTTTTAACACAAAATATAATATATATTTTAACACAAAATATAATATATGTAATTAACACAAAATATATCAAATGTTATTAACACAAAATATAATATATATTGTTAACACAAAATATAATATAGTTTATTAACAAGAAATCTATTACATATTATTAACACAAAATATAATATATGTTATTAACACAAAATATATTATACGTTAGTTACACAAATATAATATGTGTCATTCATACAAAATATCATATGTTATTAACACAAATTATAAAACATATTATTGATACAAAATATAATAAATGATTTTTACAAGAAATATATGACATTTTATTAACACAACATATAGTATAAGTTATTACACAAAATATAATATATGTTATTTACACAACATATAATATATGTTATTAACACAAATTATAATATATATTATCACCACAAAATATAAAATATATTATTTACACAAAATATAATATATGTTATTAACACAAAATAGAATATATTTTATTAACATAAAATATAACATATATTATTAACCCAAAGTATATCATATGTTATAAACTCAAAATATTTTTATTAAAATTGTGTTACATGTTATGTACATAAAATATAATATATGCTATAAACACAAATGATAATATATGCTTTTAACGAAAAATATAATATACAATATTGACACAAAATATATTATATGTTTTCAACACAAAATATAATATATTTTAATAACACAAAATATAATATCTGTTATATGAATATAATGTATGTATTTCACACAAAATATAATATACGTTATTAACACAAAATATAATATATGTTATTAACACAAAATATAATATATGGCTTTAACACGACATACAACATATATTTCTAACATAAAATACAATATATATGTTATTAACACAAAATTCACTATATGTTATTAACACAAAATATAATATTTATTATTAACATAAAACATAATATATATTATAAACAAATATATAATATATATTATTAATACGAAATATAATATATATTATAAACAAGAAATATATGACATGTTATTAATATAAAATATTTTTATGTTTTTAACAAAAAACATAATATATATTATAACACAAAATATAATGTATATTATTAACACAAAATATATATGGTTATTACACATAATATAACATATGTTATTAACACAATATATAATATATATTATAAACAATAAACATAATATATATGATTAGCACAAAATATATTATATATTATTAACACAAAATATATCATATGTTATTAAAAAATATAATATATATTATGACACCAACATATAATATATGTTATTAACACAAAATATAATATATGTTTTTAACACAAATATTGTATCTTTTATTAGCACAAAATATAAATATATTATTAAAACAAAATATAATATAAATTATGAACACAAAATAAAATATACATTAATAACACTAAATATAATATATGTTATTTACACAAAATATAATATATGTAATTAACACAAAATATAATGTATATTATAACCACAAAATATAAAATATGTTATTTACACAAAATATAATATACATAATTAACACAAAATATAATATATATTATTAACAAAAAATATAATATATGTTAATATTATATATGTTATTAACACAAAATATAATATGTTAATATTATATATGTTATTAACACAAAATATAATTTATATTATTAACACAAAATATAATATGTTTTATTAACACAACATATAAGATATGTTATTACACAAAATATAATATATGTTATTACACAAAATATAATATATGTTATTACACAAAATATATTAGACATTTTATTAACACACCATATAATATATGTTTTTACACAAAATACAATATATGTAATTAACACAAAATATAATATATGTTATTTACACACAATATAATATAAGTTATTAACGAAAATATAAAAGATATTATTAACCCAAAATATAATATACATTACTTAGACTAAATATATTGTATGTATTAACACAAGATATAAAATATGTTATTAATATAATATCTGTTATAACCACAAAATATAATATATGTTAACACACAAAATATAATATATATTATTAACACAAAATATATTTTATATTATTATCACAAAATATATGTTATAAAAACAAAATATGTTATATGTTAATTAAACATAATATATTATATGTTATTAACACAAAATATACTATATATTATTAACACAAAATAAAGTATATGTTCTTCACACAAAATATAATATATGTTGGTAACACTCCATATATTAGATGTTATTAAAATATAATATAAGTTTTAGAAAAAATATAATATATATTATTAATACAAAATATAATATATATTATTAACACAAAATATAATATATGTTATTAATACAAAATATCATATGAATTTTTAACACAAAATATAATACATGTTATAAACGCAGAATATTATAAATATATGTGTTAGTAACACAAAATATATTATATGTTATCCACACAAAATATAAAATAAATTTTAACACAGAATATAATATATGTGATTAACACAAACAATAATATATGTTATTAACACAAACTATATTATATGTTCTTAACACAAAATATAATATATATTTTTTACACCAAATATAATATATATTATTAACCCAAAAATATATATATTTTAAACACAAAATATTATATATGTTACTAACACAAAATATAATATATGTTATTAAAATAAAAGATAATATATATATTATTAACATAAAATATAATATATGTTGTGTCACATAATATATGTAAATGACCCAAAATATAATGTATTCTATTTGTACAAAATATAATATATTTTATTAACACAAAATATAGTATATGTTTAAAACATAAAATATAACATATGTTATGAACACAAAATATAATATATATATATTATTAACGCATAATATAATACCCGTTACTTACACAAAATATGTTATATGTTATTAACACTAAATACTATATGTATTAATTACACAAAATATATGTTAATAACACAAAATAAATATATATTATTAACACAAAATATTAGGTATGTTATAAACACAAAACATAATATTTATCATTAACACAAAATATATTACATGTTATTTACACAAAATATATTATATGTTATGAAAGCAAAATATATTATATGATATTAAAGCAAAATATAATGTACTGTATTGACACAAAATATATGTTAATAACACAAAACAT
Source organism: Euprymna scolopes (assembly GCF_053919585.1). Classification (NCBI taxonomy): domain Eukaryota; kingdom Metazoa; phylum Mollusca; class Cephalopoda; order Sepiida; family Sepiolidae; genus Euprymna; species Euprymna scolopes. Next base: position 26,505,989 of record NC_136518.1, read on the forward strand.
AATATATGGTTTTAACACAACAAATAATATATATTGTTAACACAATATATAATATATATTATTAATGCAAAATATTATTTATTTTTATTAACACAAAATATATTATATGTTTTACACAAAATATATTATATATTATTAATATAAAATATAATATATGTTATTAACACAAAATATAATATATATTATTAATACAAAATATATTGTATGTTATTAACACAAAATATATTATATATTATTGACACAAACTACTTTATAAGTTATTAACACAAAATATAATATATGTGATTAACACAAAATATAATATATGTTTTTAACACAAAACATATGATATGTTATTCGCACAAATATAGTATATATTATTAACACAAAATATAATATATATTATTAACACAAAATATAATATATATTATTAAAACAAAATATAATATATATTAGTAACACAAAATATAATATATTTTATTAACACAAAATATAATATATATTATCAACATAAAATATAATATATGTTATTAACACAAAATATAATATATATTATTAACACAAAATATAATATATATTATTAACACAAAATATAATATATGTTATTAACACAAAATATAATATATATTATTAACACAAAATATTATATATTTTTTACACAAAATATATTATATGTTATCAACACGCAATATATTATTTGTTATTAACACAATATATAATATATGGTGTTTACACAAAATATAATATCTTTTATTTACACAAAATATATTATATGTTATTAACACAAAATATTGTATATGCTATTGATACAAAATATATCATATGTTATTGACACAAAATATAATATATATTATTAACACAAAATATCCTTTTTGTTGCATTTAACCAAAGCTTTTAATCATTGGTACGTTCTTGTTTTTAATCGATTACAGTATGCACTTTGAATACGGTTTTCTGATTCACAAATTCTTGTGAAATCTCTTGAGTATCTGATAACTTCATATCCTCATCTTCAATTTAAGAACAAAACGAGTTTGTAAACTTTTGATGTTTTATGCGACAGCTTTTTCTTTAGGCAATCAATAGGCCTTATTTATTATTATATAAAGATAAATAAATACTAATATTATATATTAACCTACATCAGTGAAAACATAGTATGAATAAACTCAGAGGTAAGAACAGTATTTGAAATATCGTAAAATTATAAATCGGTGTTTTTTACTCAATTGGAATCGATCGAAAATATAAAAAAAAGCATATACGTAAAGTAATCTCAGTGAATAACTTCGGTTCTTGTACAAAATATTCTCTAAATTTTCTGAGAAAAATCTGTTCAATCTTTCCTAGCGTGTGTTTCATTCACCTACGAAAAGATAGTCATCCAGGAATTTCTGGCATGTTTTTATATTTTCAAATCTTGATCTGATGAATAAATTGAATATGAGTTTCGCATCCAGTGTCAAAAAATGATCGAAAAGCACGTATTACGGAAAGCGTTGCATAACTACAGCAGTTTCGTTTAATAACAGCTTTTTAATCTGAACCCCAGTTTCTCTTTATTTGCCGTCTTTTGAAAAGTTTTGGAATTTTGAACACAGATCAGAGCTGGCGTGTTGTGTTGTTTTCTATAATTTAGCCAACAGAATACTTCGCAATAGAGTCAATTTATTATATAAGTATAGTTTCATCTTTGATAGCATTTCACCGTTAAATTTCAGAAGGCTCGTTTTCAATGAAGTGAAATGATTGCACCGTGCTGACAGTAATGGAATTTTTTGCACTTATATGTATCTATTTATAAGCTTTAAAAAATGAATGCTTTTAAAAACGAATAAAATAATTTGAATTTTGGAATAAAAGAACTTTGCATGAATGTCATGAAACGAAATTATTGAAGCGGAAAAATAAATAAAGAAAATCGTATTCTATCTTTTTAAAAAGATTGAAGAAATGGTTTATTTTCAAAAGACTCGTTCAAATTTAAATGAAGGAATGTTGTCTGTTTTCAAATGGGATCATGCCGCGATAAAAGGCGAAAAAGTGAAAAGGTATATATGAATATATACATATATATATATATATATGTGTGTGTGTGTGTGTGCGCGTAAGTGTGTAAAAGTATATATGCACGCATACACAGATCTATATATATAAAAAATCTATATAGAAATGCATGAACCTATATACATGCATATATACACATATATAAATATATATATATATACATACATAACTCTATATACATATATACATGCATAATATATATGCATATATATATATGTGTGTGTGTGTGTGTGTGTGTGTGTGTGTGTGTGTGTACACAGACACAAAAGTCTTATATACACATATAAGGCTTTATATGTATGAAACATAGGGACGCCGATCACGTTCCCTGAAAGGCGAAAATGTCAAATATAGAAAATTATTCACGTTAAAAAATCTTTAATATCGGCGTGTGTGTATATTTCAAAGCATGACTCATTTTGTTTGCTAAAATATTTAAAGCTTTTCATTGTTTTAAGAATTAACACTACAATTAATCTGCAACCGAATAATGAGGTTATCAAAATTGTCCACTTGAATATTTGTACTTACTCGACGGTTCTCCGAAGTTATTTTGCTTTCGTTTTTGTTCAGTTAATTTCCAGTGTTTGTCTTTATGTGATCTGAAAATAATTATACTGTTCGAAAAATAATCATGAATATTATTAGATGAACATTGGTGTTTTATATTACATTCTTTCGATGGAACGTCTTTAATTCTTTTAGTTTATAGCTTTGGTAAATTTAGGAATAGAATTTCAAAATTTATATTGTCTTCCGTTTCTTTATTCAAAATAGTATACCTTGTTGGTGAAGATCGATCGTTTAATGAGGGGAAAACGGAAAATACGCGATGAGCAGACAGATTTGTTTCTACAACCATTCATAATCAGATCATCAGAAATACAAACCGATTTCCGATTTGAAAAAAGACGAAAACTCGAAAATCCACGAATCCGCAGGACGTTTACTAACTATCCACTTGATCAATTATAACTAAAGTGACATGAAGTTCAAAATGAATGAAAGAGACATTCATTTTCATTTTATTTTATTAAATATTTAAAAATATTTTTTTTTAATACACATAATTTGATTTAACAAATGATTGAACAAATTTATTTATAATGTTTAAATGTATTACTTAATACAACTCAAAGGTTAAGAAGAATTTTGTTTTGTAGAACTTCTTGTATTTAACTTATTTTTAACGTTTGGATGGAAAATGCGGATTGCTAATTATATATTCCAAAATTTATAGTGACCGTTCATTAAAAGAACTAATAAAATACATTTTAAATACTTACACATCCTAAATATTATCGAAAAGGTATGCGGTTACATTATTTACCTTGTTGTCTGAATAGGCCAAAATTCCTAATGATCGGTTTATCAGTTTCGAAAACACCCCCTTTAGAAATTCGGAGTTCAAAAATGCATTTCTTGTGTATATTTTTTTTACACAGAGCCTACAAAAATGTAATATATTAAAATTTTAAATGAGTTATAAATATTTACATGCTCGAGTGCACTAAGTTACAAAAAACATCTTCGCAAGTTTACGTTTAAAAAAACACAATAAAATAAAAAGTTTAATGAAGACAACATGAGCAATTATGAAATTAATTTGTTGCTACAAAAATAAATTTAAATTATTTATATTTGTACGTTATTTATATGTGTACCTTATTTATATGTGTACGTTATTTATATTTGTACGTTATTTCTAACTTAGCGCCATCGAGTCGTCTATGATATTTCAATTTTGTTGTTGTCGTAGATGACCTATTGCATGGGAATTATAAAACGCCAATCATAATAACAGAAAAATTCTTTTCTGAGAAGAGTACAACCAAAAAAGGAAATCAATATGTAGCAATCTATTTCATAAAAGCAGATGTTACACAACGCGTCGTCTAACTACAGTCACCGGAAAACTGAATTTAATGTACATATTGTACATTAAGATTGGTTTTAGCAAATCTCACTTGGTCTTATTAATGATCATCGCATCAGAAACATGTAAGAATCTGGATATAATTAAAAAGGCGAAATATATATTTTAGATGAATTCAAGTGAAAGAAAGAAAATGTTAAAAACGAAATCGTACCAAAATCCCAATTAAAAAGAAATTAAAATGAAAGGCATGAAATAAGACTAAGCACAAAGTTAAAGGAAAGATTAAATCCGGTAAAGATAAGATGGGAGAGTGGGTACAATTGAACGTGTGGGATCTAAGGATGCGTTTATACAGAAAATTAAAAAGGTTAAGCCTTTGTTTCAAAACATTAGCATTCCTGGAATTGCGAAGATCGCCTTTCGTTGTCCGTTTTCTTTTCGTTGCCTCCAGTCGATTCGTGATGCCAATAACATAAAACAATCAATTATATGACGATAACAAATTAAATATGTGAACTTCTATGAAATATTAAAACATTTAAGAGAAATTTTTTAAAGTCGGTGTGTCATAATCTTGAAAAATGGCTGAAAAACAAAATATGAAACTACATACAAACGTTTAGTATTAAAGACTAACATAATTACTTCCATTACGGATAATTCTTTCATTTAAAGCCTGCAGCTTAAACAAATATTATACTCGAGAAATGAGTGAACATTTTCACAAGGAATATATGAATACAGTTATCATGAACAACAACAACAACAACAACAACAACAACAACAACAATAATAATAATAATAATAATAATAATAATAATAATAATAATTTAAAGTTGGACATTATTTTTTATTTACGTTTGCCCCTAAAAAAGTATATCGCCACTTGGACGTAAGGGGATATTATTTTGGACGATGTTTAGGAAAGATTGACAAGATGTTGGTTTACGTTACATTTAACCTTTTGCTTTTCACTATAGTCAGAGAAGCAAGTAACAGGAAGGGAATTCATAAGCATTGCTGTTCGAGGAAAGAAACTATTAGAATAGAAAGCTTTTGGGCACTTAGGGACCTTAACAGTAAAAGGGGTGAAATATTGTTGCTAAGCCGGTTTATCGGGGATATGTGTATATGCTTATATAATTATACTTGCATTACAAGATTTACCCATCTATAAATATAAAAGCGAAAATGTGTGTATGTATGTATGTGTGTTTGTATGTGTGTTTGTATGTCTCACAAAAACTTTCGAGACGGGTCACGGATTTTCGCCAGATCGGTATCATTTTAAACTTCCAACCTTCGCCCGACAAATATCGAAAAAATGTCCAAAATGTTAATTCCTTCACCCTGAAATCAGTAGTTTTCTACAGGGGGCAGCAAAAACCGTCCTCTCATGACGAGTTCGCTTTTACGCATGCGTCATACGACGCCGTAACCTGATTTACTTTAAATATATGAAAAGGAAACAGAATTTCATCGACGTCGTCTTAGGTCAGTTGCTTAGAGTGCGGCCGCATTATCTAAATGTTTTGGGTTCGAATTGTGGTGTGAAATGTCTTTTTTTTTCGATTTTTTAAATTTAATATTGAAGCAGGGTTATTTAAGCCATTTTTCACGTGTTTTTTTTTGGGGGGGGGGTATTTTTCACGTTCGTTTTTCTGTTTTTTTTGGGTTTTTTTTACTTCGCTTATTCTTACGTTTTCATTAACACCCCCAACCCCGCCCGACCACACACACCCAAAAACACCCGGGCAACGCCGGGTACCCCCCGCTAGTCTATATATATAAAAGGCAAAATGCGTGTGTGTGGTTTTGTATGTCTCGCAAAAACTTTCGACACGGGCCACCGATTTTCGCCAAATAGGTATCATTTTAAAGCTCGAATCTTCGCCCGACAAATATCGAAAAATTGGCCAAAAACATTAATTGCTTTACTCTAAAATCATCAGTTTTCTACCGAGAGGGGTCAGCAAAAACCGTCCTCTCATGACAAGTTCGCTTCTACGCATACGCAAATGACGTCGGAACATGATTTAGTTTAAATATTAAAAAAACAACTTATCTTTATCTACGTCGTCTTAGCTCACTTGCTTAGAGGCTGGCGTCTTTATCTGAAGGTTGTAAGTTCGAATCGTGGTGCGACGTGTCCTTTTTTCTTTTTTTTTTCGATTTTTTAAATTTTAATATTGAAACAGGGTTATTTAAGCCATTTTTCACGTTCTATGTTTTTTGTTTTTATTTTGAAGATTTTTAAAGAGTTTAAACGCTCGTCTTTCCATCACATTCGCGTTTTCTTTTTTTCCGATTTTTACATTTAACATCGTTCGTTTGCCTTACGTTAGTTTTTTTTCGATTTTTTAAAAAAGTTTTAACATCTTTTTGTATAATTTAATATTTAAAAATATTTACTTTCCTTATTATTATGTTTTGATTAACCCCCACCCCATCGAACACACACACCTCTGAACACCCGGGCAACGCTGGGTACGCCCCGCTAGTTCATTATAAATTTCTAAATACAGCTGCTATGATTATAATTGGTAGAAAGTAACAGTATTGACGTCATAATTTAAACAGTGATGGTACACTTTAGTAAGATCTCCTGTTATAAGTATTATTCGGCTAAGTATAGTAGAATAGATATATAAACTTAAGAAGTAATTTCAGAGGGAAGACTTAAAGGACCTCAGAGTAAGAAAGATATAACCTCATAATGTCTATAGTATTACAAATGAAGAGAATGTTAGCATAAACTCATTCGTGGTTTGTCGATAGACATTTTAAAAGTGTGCACGATTTAAGACGGGAACAAAAGATGGAATAAATCTAGAAGGATTAAAGTATAAGCTGTGTAGCATACAGAAACAAAAGGAAGTAAATCAATTCTCGAAACAAATCATTTGAAATGTAAGTAAAAGGGTGAGAAGTTTGGTAGAAAAATTTAATTGTTTAATTAAATAGAAACCTTGGCTTAATTTATTTACTTCAAGGCAGAGAGGAATGAAAGGGAGACAAACCAATAAGCGTAACAATATTCTATTGATATAGTAATCAAATGATGAAAGATTATGAAGGCAAATATGATTATTAAGAATTGTGAATGGCAAACGTAGCCATTAGGAATCAAAATGAATAACTAGTTAAATAAAATGTACTGTAATTTTTTCTGGGAAAAAGTGAAGTACAGGCTATGAATTATAGATTATAAGATTAAATTGCCATAATAGATAAGATCTGGAAGAGATTTCATCAACCCTAATTGTTTCTCCTCCTTTGAGAAATAGCCTACTCATGAACGATTGTGCACACAAAGAATAATTATTAATTAATGGTTAAGGTATGTAATAAAATTATCTTTGAGATAAAAAATATTAACAAATATTAACAAAAGTTAATCAAATTATATAGAAAAATCTGACAGAAATGATATAAGCTCTTATATATATACATATATATATATATATATATATATATATATATATATATATATATAATTATTAATTTTTTTATACAAACATTGATGGCTGCATATGTGCATACACGTTTCTGTAATCATCTGTGCCTGGGAGATTACGTCTTCAGGCCACAAATTTCCCTCAAAAACTGAAATTTCAAGACACAAAAATATTTCCTTATTTCGTTTACAGAATTAGAGATCTTGTCACCTAATATGTGGGGGGTTATGTGTTGGAGAGGATAGGTAAGGTCTTTGAACGATCCATTCCTTACAGGTGTTTTTATGTTTCCATATCTTAACCATTATTTTTTTATTTACTTTTTATATTCTTTTTTTTATCTATCTTGTCTTTTTGGTTTCGCGGTCTAACCCACTTGAGAGATCAGACGTTCTGTCTCGTCTGGCCGGCGGTCAAATAGCTTAGATACTTCCGAAGGCTACCCAGTGCGGTTAAGCCGGCATTCCCAATTTACATACACGCTCTATTCTAGAAGTAACATACATATATATATGCATAAACTCAGGAGTGGATACGCGCGTTTGGTATATTCCAACGTATACATACGCACAGAAATATAAAATATTAATAAATATAAAAATAAAATTAATATAAATATAAAATTCAATAGGACTACCGACTTCTGCACACATAAATATACATAAATACATGCACAAAAATCCATACTCTGATACACCCGCGTACATATATATACGCGCATATATAAACATACACACACATATATACATAATGTATATATACAGTTAGATACACATTTACATTAAAGGTAAAGACTCACCCATATAATTTACATAAATCAGCATACACATAGTTATATCTATACACATATACTTAACACAAATAGCTATACACACCTGCATATTATATACTAACTTCATTATTATACTAATATTAATAAAACTGTTAACTTGGGAACCTTAAAATCTGTAGATTCCAATCGGATACACCTTTCTATAAAACATATATATACACACATAAATATATATACACACATACATATATATACACACATACATATATATATATAATTATTTTTTTACTATAATAATAAAATACCTACACAGACACTAGCGTTTCATCCTTTCAGGAATCTTCAGTGCAGGGTGTCAATCGAACGATTCGAACCCAGCAACACGAACCATCTGGCTCGATTAGCAGAGACCGTATCCACTCGGCTATAATTAACCGCGTGAAATAGCGTTGAATTTAAACAATTTAATTTTTTAAATGTTCATTTACGTCAGTCAGACAGTTATCTAATCGTTATACGATGATCTATGCATAAGAGCTAAATTGACCGACTTTAATTCAACTGAACGTGCTCAACGATAAGAAACGAGTTTCTGAAAGGGGCTGTCATAAGCAAGTATCTATATATGTAAGTGTATACGTGTGTGTATTAATATCTATATATCTATGTATCTCATGTATATATATATATACATATATATATATATATATATACATTCACATATATGGAGATTTCATACAATACATACACGAGATACATAGATATATAGATATCAATACACTCACGTATACACTTACATATATAGATACTTGCTTACGTATAACGGATAAATATAAAGTCATACAAGTACATGCATAAAAACTTTATTTAATAAATTTTATTTAATAAGGTGCTTTCTAGCTTCGGTGGTGTGGTAACCCCTTTATCTGAAACAGCGTATTTTTATAGTTTACATAGGTGTACAATATACATCATCATCATCATGTGCTGTCCTTTGTGTCCGAAGACGACTTCCTGTGAACCATCATTCTCAACTTGTCACGGTCGCGACTGAGGGTCTGCCAGCTTCCTTGTCTTTTAGATTTAGTTTGACGGTGTCACGAAACCTGAGTTTAGGTCTGCCTATGCCTCGTACCCCATCCTCCAGTTGTGAAAACAGTATCTGTTTTGGTAGTCGGGAGTTCTCCATTTTGTGTACGTGCTCGGCCTATCTCAGGTTTTTTCCGGATGAGCAGGTCATACATGCTTGGGAGGTTGGCTTGTGGTAGGATCTCCCTGTTGCTGACAAAGTCATACCACTTGACATTTAAAATCTGCCGGAGGTGTCTCATCATATAAGTGTTGAGCTTGCGGGCTACCAGTTTGTACACTGGCCAAGTTTCTGCACCGTATAAGGGTGACGAGAGGACGATGGCGCGGTGCACCAAGCAGTTAGTTCTGAAAGTCAGGTCTTTATTTTGCCAGACCTTTTGTTTGAGTTTTCTATAGGATATGGAGGCGTTAGCCATTCTTATAGAAATCTCCTCGTCCATTTTGTTGTTGTTCATGACCGTGGTCTCCAGGTATTTGAATTTGCTGACATTGTAAAGCTCCTGGTCTTGAATCCTAATTGGCTGGCTTGTTGCTGGTGATCCAGGGGATTGTTGGTACATAATTTCGGTTTTCTTGATGTTAATCTTCAATCCGAAAGCCTTGGCTGATCCTGTGAAACGAGTTTTTTATCTCCTGAGCATCCTCGTGACTATGCGCTAGAAATGCGGTGTCATCAGCAAACATGAGCTCCCGTACAAGTATCTTTGTTATTCTATTTGCGAATTTGTATACATTGACATTTAAAAGGTCTACTCCCGGCCTAGATCGTATAAAAACACCCTTATCACAATTTATAAAGGCATGCCGAAGCACAACTGACAGGTAGAGTGAGAAGAGGGTTGGAGCGAGGACGCAGCCCTGTCTGACACCATTCTGCACGTCGAACAGATCGGAGAGCTCGCCCTTCAGCTTAACTGTGAATTTCATGCCTGAATGAAGGGCTCTGACAAATGAAGGGCTGGTGAAGTGTGCAGGAAAGCCAAGCTTCAGCAAGACTTCCCAAAGAGTGCTTCGATCCACCGTGTCGAAAGCCTTTGTAAAATCCACAAAGATCATGTACAGCTCCATATTTTGCTCCACACACTGGACTTGTTTGAGTGAGAAGATCATATCCGCTGTGCCTCTGTTTGCACGGAATCCACATTGTGCCTCAGGTAGCAAGAGTCCAACGTGCACTGTAAACCTGTTCAGGAGAACATGAGTGAACACTTTCACAGGGAATGAGAGCAGTGATATACCCCTGTAGTTACCGCATAGCCTGCGATCTCCCATTTTGAATATGGTCACTAGCTCTGCGTCTTTCCAATCTTGAGGGGCAGTTGCAGTGGTCCAGGCACTCTGTATGATTGTGCAGAGAGTGCTAAGTAGTTTTTGTCTTCCTCGCTTGATGATCTCAGGGTATATACCGTCAGACCCAGCTGATTTGCCATCCTGTAACATCAGCACTGCTTTTCAGATTTCATCTGAGTCAGGGCATCTGTCCATCTAGTGCTGTGTCGGGAACTGCTCCAGCTTGATTATTGCTCGTTCGTCAATTTCTGGCGTCTCGTTAAGCAATGTTTTGAAATGCTCAGTCCATCGTTTTAGAAGCTCGCATTTGTCAGTAAGGAGAGTAGAATTGCCGCTTGCAAGTAGTTGATCGGGATGGCTCAAATTTTGGCTCCAGACTGCTTTCATACTCCCATAGAAACCCTTCATGTCATTGGTGTCAGCCAGAATTTGTAGTTCAGCAGTGTTAGCCATCCACCAACTGTTCCCTACATCTGCTCTGGAGCTTGCTGTTTGCCTTAGCGTACCTTGCTTTGATGGATCTAGTGTTCCTGAACAACATTGAACTTCTTGCAGCGTTTCTCTGGTTTATGAGTTGCTTGATTTCTTCGCAGTTCTCATCGAACCAGTCCTCATGGCGTTTCCCGACCAGCCCGAGGCACTCTTTGGATGTTTCATAAACAGTTTCTTTGAAGACAGCCAATCTGAGTTTACATCTCCGGTTGATTCAGCAAGCCTCTCATTGAGAGCATTCACCAGCTCTTCTCTTACATTTTGACGTTTTAAGCCGTTGACATCAAGCTTCTTGGGGGGGGTCTTTATCTTTATTTTGCGTTTTAATTTGAATCTCACTTGTGTCCGGATCATAATATGGTCAGTGTTGCAGTTTGCTCCCCTCATTGCTCTCGTGTTCAGGATATCTGGGAGGTCACGTTAACGAGTGATGACGAAGTCAATGAGGTGCCAATGTTTACTGCTAAGGTGCATCCAGGAGTTCTTGTGAACAGGTTTGTGTTTAAAGAAGGTGTTGGTGATGCAAAGCTGATGCTCAGTGCAAAGTAAAAGGAGGAGCTCCCCATTTGAGTTGACTTTCCCGAATCCATACTTCCCTAGTGCTCTGGGCCAGGTAATATAATCCTGTCCTACCCTGGCGTTAAAGTCTCCCATGAGTATGATCTTATCCGGTTTTGGTACGGATGCAAGTGTACTGTCTAACTGATTGTAGAATATATCAATAGTTTCCTGAGAGTTTGTCATAGTCGGAGCATATATAGCTATCAGGGTACATTAACGGTCTTCTGATAAAGGTAGTCTGAGTGTCATCAGCCTGTCATTTATCGAATGGGGCACTTCTATCAGTTTCGTCACTAGCTCGTTTTTGATGGCTAGTCAGATACCGGACTCGCTTCTCTCACTAGAGGCCTTGCCACTCCAGTAAATGGTGTAGCCGGACTCTCTAATTGAACCGCCTTCTTTGAACCTGAATTGACTCAGGGCAGCAATATCGATGTTATATTTTTCTAATTCACACGATATAATCGCATTTCTCCTTTCTGGTCTTGCCGAATCAGACCTTTCAAGCATCGTTCGTATGTTCCACGATGCAAACTTGTAGTTCGGTGTATTGTGGGCCTTATTATCCTGGGCGATGCCCTGCCAGTATGGGTTATTTTTCTCTTTTCGTTTCATGGTTCATAATGAGTTTGCTGACAAGATAGTTTAAGGATGAAGTAGGGTTTGTCAATATGCATACACACATACATACATAGATACATACATACGCATATACTCTCTGATGTATATATATAAGCATTTATATCATTTCATAGTCAGATTTTTATGTATATAATTTTTTTAACATTTCTTTAATTGCATATTATTATATGAATTAGAACATAGAATATATTAATTAGAATATAGAATATATTATATATATTGTAAATTAGGATATAAATAAATAAATGGTGTCCACAAAGTCTGGTTACATTATGTAGCCAGACTTTGTGGAAGCATCCTCTAGATTATGTAGCCAGACTTTGTGGCACCCTGTATATATATATATATATATATATATATATATATATATATATATATATATATATATATATATACATGTGTGTGTGTGTGTGTGTGTGTGTGTGTGTGTGTGTGTGTATACAGGGTGCCCACAAAGTCTGGCTACATAATCTAGAGGATGCTTCCACAAAGTCTGGCTACATAATGTAGCCAGACTTTTTGGGCACCCTGTATACACACATACACACTAGCAGTTCAGCTTGGTTTTGCTAGGTGCCTATGTACTGTTCATAACGTGCCCTATGTGTGAATACACTTTATGTAAGATTTAAAATATAGAGACCAAAATTTGTCTGAGTAATTCTATAGTGACCGCAGAAGTAAATTTTTATTAAATTTGTACACGTAAACATTTATTATTTTGATCTTCAATAAAACTACAAAGCTTGACCCATGTCCAAGTTACCTACATCTAAAATTTCAAGTCTTTAGACCCAAAATTGGCGAAGGAATTTGGTAGAATCTGCAAAGGTCAACGCTTTCAATTTGACCTTTTGGTAACCAAATTTTCGCCCAAAAACTGATTAAAATCCTTACCGCATGTCTGAATACCTTTCATGTAAAATTTAAAATGTTTAGACCCAAAATTGGCTGAGTAGTTTGCCAGAAACCGCAAAGGCCAAATTTTTTACCTCTTGGCAGCTGAAATATTTTATCCAAACCGATTAAAAACCTTGCCTTATCTCTGGATACCCTTTATGTAAAATTTTAATATTTAGACAAGAAATTGGCTAAGTAATTTTATGGACAGTAAAGGTTCAATTTTTTTTTAATTTGAACCCAATTTAAACCTTTTAACATTGAATTTTTGGAGCTAAAATCAAATTAAAAATTTGATTCATGTCCAAGTAACCTACATTTAAAATTTCAAGTCTTTAGGCTCAAAATTGACAGAGGTATATTTCTAGCTGAAACCGATTTTAAAAAATTCCCAGGGTTATTTGGTAGAGAAATGTACACAGACATACACAGACAGACATTTTCCTTATATATATATATATATATATATATATATATATATATATATATATATATATATATATATATACGAATAAACAATTTTAAATTACAATTAAAAATATATAGAGAAAATAAATACACATAAATATCGAGAGAAATAGATAGGAACGGAGACAAGACAAATAAACACGTACGCACATAAATATACACATATTGAAGTATTGTAACGAAGTTATAATCACACTAGGTAGGGTTGCACAAGATAACTTAATGGGGATATGAAATTCACCAGCGATTCCCTGTCGCGTGTATATCCAAACACACACACAAACGCACATATGCGTGTGGGCATACATACATACATACACACTCACGCATATATATATATATATATATATATATATATATATATATATATATATATATAAGTGAAATTGTCTGTCTGTATTCTGTCCCTTTAGTGTATGTGTGTACATTTCCCTACCAAACTATTCTGTCAATTTTCAGTCTACTGACTCGAGATTTGACAGAAGGGGTATTTACATTCGGGAAAATCATTTTAATCGGTTTTCAGCCAGAAATTTAGCTGTCAAAGGGCCAAAGTTCAATGATTTACCGAAGTCTTCCGCCAATTTTGTGCCTAAACACTTGCAATTTTAGATGTAGGTTACCTTGACATAAATCAAACTTTTTTCATTTGATTTAAGACCAAAACAATACATGTTAATGTGTCAAAATGTCAAAGTTAAAAACAATTGACCTCTCATCTAATTTTTGGTCTAAACATTGAAATTTTACATAAAGTGTATTCAGACCTAGGGCAAGTTTTAAATCGGGCTTTGGCCGGAAAATTTAAGCTACCAAGGGGTCAAAGTTCAAAACATTTGAACTTAGCGGTCTATTCAGGTAATTTTGTGTGTAAACATTTGAAAATGTACATAAAATGGTATTTAGACATGCAGCAAGCTTTTTAATAAGTTTTTGGACGAAAATTTGACTTCAAGAGGTCAAAGTTGAATAAGTTGACCTTTGCAGACTTTGCCAAACTCCTCTGCAAATTTTGGGTCTAAACACTGTAAAATGTAGGTTACCTGGACATCAGTAAAACTGTTTGATATATATATATATATATATATAATTATATATATATATATAATATATATATATATATATATATATATATATATATATATATATATATATATTAAACAGTTTTAACATATATAAAACAGTTTTTATATAAATAACCTTATGGGCACGAGCAAAGCCGAGCTGAACTGCTAGTATATATATATATACATGTGTTTGTGTTGTTTGTGTTGGAATATATATATATATATATATATATATATATATATATATATATATATATATATATACTAGAAAAGTTCCCGTCGTTGATTGGGTTCAAAAACAGCCTACAGAAAATGGACTCTGATTTATGAAAGTATGATAGGTTATGAAAAGGAAGGGTTGTAAAGAGATAGCTCCGAATTTGGGAGTATCAAAACAAAAGCAAAATATGATGAAAGTAAAAATAAAATAGATAAACCCCATAATTTATTATACCATATCTGTTCACACTGAAACACTTATCACAATATTCTGTGGATCTATATTAAAAACAACTTTGTTAAACTTTGTGACATATTTCCATTCTATGGGGGTTAGGTGCGAACGAACACCCCCATAATTTTAT